>NW_027551565.1:399207-427162 GCF_008692635.1 Crocuta crocuta
AAACACACTCCAGCCAGCCCACCAAAACAGACCGTCAGTCCCAATTTCTCCATTCCTGCCATTGCTGCCAATGCTTCCCCAGCTAGCTAGGCTCACAACAATAAGGGTTAATTCCACACATTGTTCAGCTTCAGATATCATCAGGCACCTTTTTTCAGCTATTTCCAAACTAGCCTGATCTTTATCACCGCTCTCATGGCATTTTAATAGGCTAATTGTGGGGGCCGCCTGGGTGGCTCAGTCGGTTAAGCATCCAACTCCGGCTCAGGTCATGATCTCACAGTTCCTGAGTTTGAGCCCCATGGTGGGTTCCGTGCTGTCAGCTTCAGATCTTCTGTCCCTTCCTCTCTCTGCCCAAACCCCACTCTCAAAAACAAATAAATATTTTTTTTTAAAAATAGGCTAGGGTGCCTGGGTAGTTCAGTTGAGTAAGTATCTGACTCCTGATTTTTGTTCAGGTCATGATCTCATGGTTTGTGGGATCAAGCACTGCATCAGACTCTGTGCTGACAGCGTGGAGCCTACTTGGGATTCTCTCTCTCCCTCTCTCTCTCTGCCTCTCTCTCACTCATGCACACACACACACTCTCTCTCTCAAAATAAATAAATAAACATTTAAAACATTTGTGTTAATTTTAAAAATAGGCTAATGGTGTTCCCTGTATATATTCTTTTACACCAAAGGGGAAAATATTGCTTAATGATGCTGCACTGATTTCTTATATATAGGTGATAGGTAAATATAGAATGTATACAGTTTGAAATCCTAATGGAGTCCTCAGTCTAGGGTTCAATCCATTTTATCTCTCTTAGACCATCTGTCCAAGATCCTTATGGTTCTGGTAGCATCTCCTCAGGTTATAGTTATTTACTGTCTGCTGCCTCTTCCTGCTCTTAGTCTTACCTGTTATACTCCTTAGAATGTTCAGCTTCTCTCTTTACATGTAAATTCTAAAATGCTAAGGCTCAAGTGGAATTAAACTTCCCTGAAGCCTTCTCCAGAAGTTTACACTCAAGTATCTTTTCGGTTCTGTCAGAATTCCCAGAACATTTTGCGAAATGCCCAACATCTATATACCTGTTTTCTATTAGGTTCCTGTATGTAAGTTAAATTAAAGATAAATTGATACTTCTATTTCTTCCCTTCCCCCAGGAGTCTGTTATTTAGACTATAGGTCATGACTCACTAGTTTCACAAAATCAACTTAGTTCATTGACAATCCTCTTTAAAAAAATGAAATAGATTAGGGGTGCCTGGGTGGCTCAGTTGGTTGAGTGTCCGACTCTTGGTTTCAGCTCAGGTCATGATCTTACAGTTTGTGGGCTTGAGCCCTGCATCAGGCTCTGCGGTGGTAATGCAGAGCCTGCTTGGAATTCTCTCTCTCCTTCTTTCCCCCTCCCATGCTCATGCATGCTCTCTCTTTCTCAAAATAAATAAGTAAAGTTTATTTTTAAAAAATGGAATAGATTAGAATAGAAAAGAGGAGAGTGGTGCCCAGAGTTAGGAAGAGTATTGACTGGCAACTCTTTTGTTTTAGATAGATAACCAGAGAAAGATAGCAAGATAGACATTTGTATTTTGCGTCCTAATATAAAATTGTTTTTTTTTTTTTACTATGAATCATAGTCCTAAGGGATTTTGTAATTTATCAAAAGCATGTTTATAACCCTTCATAAGTAGAGTTATTCATTCATTCAACACGTTAAGTACACCAGAAGTATTTAAAAAATAATAAAATTGTTTCTCTCATTGAGGACCTAGCATTCTCTAAGAGAAGTTGGTATGTATACAAACAATTTTAGTATGATGTACATGATTTCTACATACAGAGTACAAATAATTCCCTGGGAACAAAGAGAAGGAAGTAATTGCACTTCCTTACGAGTCTCTTGTTGACTTACATCCTTCATTCTTCTGATGAGAAATCAGCCTGCTAAGTTTCAATTAAAATATTTGTAAGATGTTAGTCCATTTTCTTCTCTTCTTTAATGTTACATGATTATGGGAAAGTGATAGAGTTTTAGCATAAAGTTTTGTGTGGTGAGGTTGTAGAAATAATAAATTACTTTTCAACAGTCTTGAGCTATTTTTAAAAATTGATACTTGCCCTTATACTTCAGAAAAGCTGTTATCTATTTTTTTAGAAAACTTTTTTAAGCTTATTTATTTATTTTGAAAGAGAGAGCAATCAGGGAACAGGCAGAGAGAGAGGGAGAGAGAGAATCCCAAGCAGGCTCTGTGCTATCAGCACAAAGCTCAATGCAGGGCTCGAACTCACAAAAGGTGAGATCATGACCTGAGCTGAAACCAAGAGTTGTACGCTTAACTGTCTGAGCCACCCAGGTGCCCAAAAACATTATCTGTTTAGCGGAGGAAGTTGTTGGAAAGCTTGACCTCCATAAAGTTCCTCTTTATATGAAATGAGAAAACTTTCTCAGAGTATATCACCTGTCTTAATATTTTCTCATGTTCTTAAGATTATACACAAACATATTGCAACAAAATATAAAAGTTTAACAGCAGTATACACATGAAAATTTCATATTAATAAATATTGATGCCTAAAAACATATTGAGTCAAAAATATTGGGTAAATATAGTAAATTTAAAATAATAGATACTCATACTATAATTTCTCTTTTCCTAAAATACAATGTACTTTGGATTGATTGGATGTTCAGTTGACCCCTGAATAACATGTGGCTTTACAGGTATCAGCTGCCGACACAGTTGAAAATCTGAGTTTAAATTACTCTTCAAACACTTTACTAATAGCCAATTGTTGACCAGAAGTCTTACCAATAACATAAACAGCTGATTAACACAAACTCTGTATGTTCTATGTGTTGTAGACTGTATTCTTCCAATAAAGTAAACTAGAAAAAAGAAAGTGTTATTAAGAAAATTATAAGGAAAATACGCTGATAGTGCCATACTTTAAAAAAAAAAACAACACACACACACACACACACGCACACACAAATCCAGGTATAAGTGGACCTGCACTTCAATCCCCTGTTGTTCAAGGGTTAATTGTGCCTTTAGAGACAAATGAAAAAATATTTTTATAAGAGGATTTAAAAAGCACTTTGCTATGTCTCTTTGACATAGCAAAAATTAGATTTGCACTTCGATTAAAAAAGAAGACACCAGAGTTATACTCTGCCAATGTAACCAAAACATGCTACCCCTTTTTAAATAGAGTCCTTTCTTGAAACCTCATTAAACATACCCTGAATGTGTAGTCTGTTCCCTTGCGTTCTTAGTACATGCTTTTTGAGTAAGCAGTATTATTCTTTCTCCAGCTCTAATTAATTTCTGTCATTATTTTTCATTTGGCATCTATTTGAAGTTTTTAACTGTTCTAGTTCAAATGCATAATTTTAAAGTTAAGAAGCTTCTCTGGACAGTTAAATGTATATGCACACTACCCTCCCCTACGTTATTGGAGTAACTAGAGTTTGTTGTCTAGGTTGTATCGCATATTCTAGGTGTTGGTTAATATGGTGATGGAGGCCTAGGAGTTCCTTGATCTGCCATTTGCAAGCTGGAAAACCTTGAAAGCCAGTGGTATAATTCAGTTATTGTCTGAATGCCTGAGAATAGGGGAAGTCAGTAGTAGAAGATCCAGTGTAAGACAAAAGACCCAAGAACCAGGAACGCCAACATTCAAGGGCAGAAGACGGATACTTTGGATACTTCAGGTCAGAGAGAGAACATTATTCTTCCTCAGCCTTTTTGTTCTATTCAGGCCCTAAATAGATTGAATGATGCCCACCCACATTGGTAGGAGTAATTAATCTTCTTTACCAAGTCTACTGACTCAAATGTTAATCTTTTCATGAGGCATCCTCCCAGACACACCCGGAAATGTTGTTTACCAGCTATGTGGCATCCCTTAGCCTGTTCAAGTTCAAGTTGACACATAAAATCAACCATCACACCAGTATTCTTGTAATTGTTTGTGATTGCTAGCAATATGCTGTAATTTACTTTGTGAAAACTCCATAAAGCCCTATTTCTGCCCAGATAACTAAATCCTTCCTGCTCTACCTCCCTAGGCTATCTGCCTTACTGTCCTCTATCCTGAATCCTACCTATTTCAGTACCGTTTGGGAAAATACGGTATTAAAAAGTCTGGAAATCTCAGTGTTAAGTTAAAACCGAGGGAAGAAAATGGATTTTCTAGAATCAAAGAGCCCTCTTTTGCTGGGTACTATGCCTGGGGCTTTCTGTATGGTAAATCTCCTATTAGGTATAACAACCTATGACTTAGGCATTTGCAACTTCACTTCAGGATGAGCAAACTGAGATAAGGAAAAGTTAAATCCATTGCTGCCAAAATTTCCTTGATTCCCTTCAGGTGGGAGCCTGAGATTCAACCCTACATCCATATAGCCTGAAGTCTAGAATCTTTCCAGTATACCACTCTCTTGCAAGAGTGATTGTTCTGAGATGTGGGTTTTCTGTAGAAAGTTGTTAAGTTATTCAGTTGTTGTTTTGTTGACTTTTATTTAAAAGTGTTTTTTAAGCAAGGAGTTTATATTAGCTATTCTTTCTACCTACCTGAAAGTAGAAGACCTGACATATACCATGAGCTTAGAGCTTCCTTACTCAGATGGTAGGAAATGATTGGCCCTGAGAAGGTGAATACGCTGTGGTTATCAGAGAGGACTGGATTGAAGCAATTTTTATGACAACTGTCAAAGAAAGTAAAGATTAAGCTGTTTTACATGATGTTGGCTTATAGATTAGCTGTACTCCATAGACAACATATTTAATTCATGATAGTTTTTGCAACCCCAACAATAAGGAGAGAGCTTGTAAAGTATGAACTGCTGGATAAAGACAATTAGAGAAATCAAAAGGCAGAGTGGGAAATGCTTGTTAAAAATTTAAATAGGTATCTATTCCTTGAAAGAAATTGTTCAGAATGTCATACAAATTCATCTACATAATATAATTCCAATGCTCACACTGATGTTCATAATTCATCTTTTAAAAAATGTGAATTATGGGGGGGGGCGGCTGGGTGGCTCAGTCTGTGAAGTGTCTGACGCTTGATTTTGGTTCAGGTCATGATCTCACAGTTCATGGGATCATGACCCACATAGGGCTCTGCACTGACAGTGACGTGGCTGCTTGGGATTCTCTATCTCTCTCTCTTTTCCTCTCTCTCTGCCTCTCCCCTGTGCACATGTGCCCTCTCTGTCTCAAAATAAATAGACATTTTAAAAGCTATGAATTGCTTCTTCAATCTAGTAACACTCTTTAACTCAAGTTTATTTGTTTCTTTTTAGCATATGATATTCCTGTCAGATAGCTTGACCCTGAAACAATGCAAATACTTTAGTAATAGACTTGTATGTTCTTTCCATGTTTTGGCTATTGTTGAGAGTGCTGCTATGAACATTGGGGTCCATGTGCCCCTAAGCATCAGCACTCCTGTGTCCCTTGGGTAAATTCCTAGCAGTGCTACTGCTGGGTCATAGGGGAGTTCTAGTGTTATTTTTTGAGGAACCTCCATACTGTTTTCCAGAGGGGTTGCACCAGCTTACATTCCCACCAACAGTGTAGGAGGGTGCCCGTTTCTCCACATCCTCACCAGCATCTAGAGTCTCCTGATTTGTTCATTTTAGCAATGTTCATAGCAGCACTCTCCACAATAGCCAAAACATGGAAAGAACCTAAGTGTCCATCAACTGATGAATGCATCAAGAAGATGTGGTATATTTATACAATGGAATACTACATGGCAACGAGAAAGAATGAAATCTGGCCACGTGTAGCAAAATAGATGGAACTAGAGGATGTTATACTAAGTGAAATAAGTCAGACAAAGAAGGACAAATACCATATGTTTGCACATATAGGTGGATTAGGAGGAAGTTAATGGAGGACAATGTGCGAGAAGAAGGGGAAAAATAGTTGGGGAAAGGGAGGGAGGCAAATCATGAGAGACTCGTGAATGCTGAGAACAAACTGAGGGCTGAGGGGGGTAGGGGAGAGGGAGTGATGGGCATGGAGGAGGGCACTTGTTGGAATTAGCACTGGATGATATATGGAAACCAACTTGACAATAAACTATTTAAGGAAGGAAAAAAAAAAGAAAGAAATAGACTAGTATGGGGGCACCTGGGTGGCTCAGTCAGGTAAGTGATTGACTTCAACTCAGGTCATGATGTGACAGTTTGTGGGTTTGGTCCCCGCATTGGGCTCTGTGCTGACAGTTCAGAGCCTGAAGCCTGCTTCAGATTCTGTGTCTCCCTGTCTCTCTGCCCCTCCCCGCTCACACTCTGTCCTTCTTTCTCTAAAAGCCAAGTAAACATTTAAAAGTTCTTTAGAAAATAGACTAGTATGAAGTTAGGGAGATAGACTGGTCTGTAACCAGCAGTATTAACAGAATAAGTCAATTTTCCCAAGTTTACAGAAAAACATATACAAGTAAATCTCATCTTAAGAAAATCAAATATAGGGGCGCCTGGGTGGCTTAGTTGGTTAAGCATCCAACTTTCACTTAGGTTATGATCTCGCGGTTCGTGGGTTCGAGCCCCGCGTCGGGCTCTGTGCTGACTGCAGCTCAGAGCCTGGAGCCTGTTTCAGAGTCTGTGACTCCCTCTCTCTCTGACCCTCCCCTGCTCACGCTGTCTCTCTCTCTCTCTCCTAGAAATAAATAAAAATATTAAAAAAAAAAAAGAAAAATATATGCATGTTCAATTACAAAATAGACAAATTATGCTTTGTTTTCACTGTAGAAACATTTATTGCATTCCTTCTAATGCAAATAAAACATTTCAGTTTATCAAGAAAGCAGGAATATGTACAGCCAAATTTCCCAGGTTCCAGTAAGTATTAACTTTGATGAACATTTATACTTGACTATTCATTTCATTTTCTTAATTGCTTTAAAAGAATCCCCCCTAACTCCCTTCTCCCCAAAACTCATTCTCCTGCCTCAATTTGTAAGTAAACTTGAAAGGTATTTTTAGATATGCAGCATTAAATATATACTGAATCTTCCCACTTTGAGTATCAGAGAAAATTATTTGTTCCATAGAGCAATGGGCTCAAAACACAGGCTAGCTTGAGTGCCAATCTTCAGAATGCTTGGAACTTCTCTAGGACCCTCGAGGGACTTCTCTGGGTCAGGCTGTCCCTCTCTTTCAGTTAATTCTCTAGGAATTATGAGCCTTCTTTTTTCCGTAATGTGGAAATATTAACCCTTTCACTGGGATGCTCTTAGGTAATAAAACTATACTGGCTCTTTGTGTTTTGTGATTAACATTCATTTTTCAAATGGCTAAAGGAGTTGAATAAATCTTTGAGATAAAGTAGTTTCCATGAAACATCTGAATTTGCTGGCAGATGGGAACTAAAAATAACCCTGGTATAAAAGTTTCGGTGGAAATCCAAATAGTCACGTTCTCCAACCACTTGAGAATCCCCCTATGGGCAATACATATCTCATAAAGAACACAATCATAATGTTAAAACTACTGGTGAAAAATAATGTTGCCATAAACTGAGGAAAGAGTACATATGTTTCAGTGATAAAACTACCAAAACATATTTTCCATCTTCAGATTTACATGTAAATGAAATATAATTATGATGTTTTGGTGCAAAAAATCCTATCTAGTAAAAATCATAAGGAGTGTGTCACATAGACAAAAAATTATATTTATATTTTTGTAAAAATTAGGGGATTAACAATATCAAAAATAATACTGGGGCAATCAGCCAAAAGTTTGTAAAAAATAAAGTTACATTTCTGCCTCACACAATGCATATAAAAAATTTCCAACTAGACAAAAGAGCTAAGTGTTAAACTCAAATAAAAACCACAAACTAACACCTATAAAAGTAAGATGAACTAAAGGTATATACACATATCTATAACTGTGATTGGAGGAGATCTTCCTAGGAAAAACATAAATGTCAGAATTTACCACAAAAATATTCAGGTTTTTTTTGAGAAAGATTCCTTAAACAAAGTTAAGACAAATTATAAACTGGGAAACAACATATAAAGCAAATATAAGAGGTATTAATACTCAGAATATATAAAGAGTCCATATAAATAAATATGAAAGGATAATCAAATAGAAAAATAAATAAAAGAACAAAAATACAAATGGTCACTAAATGTATGAAAAATTATTTTACCTCCCTGATAAGGGAGATTTAAAAATAATGTTATACTTTTAGACCCATTGGATTAGCAAAATATTTATAAGATTGTTAATACCCAGCACTGGAAAGAAAATGGACACTTATAAACAATTGGTGGGAATATCATTTGATAATGCCTTTTAAGAAGGTAATTTAACTAGCACATTCTTATTTAAACCTAACAACATGAATCGCAGTAATTATGATCCTAGGAATCCTAATAATCTAGTTTCTAAAAAATCTAGCTTATCAAACACAAAAAAGTGTATGTATTGGGAATTTAAGTATGACAATTACAATAGGGAGTAAAATACTGAGATAGATTAAGGGTTCTTGTAAAACAGCCTGTGGTCCAATCAGGTGACTTTTTTTTTTTAATATTTTTATTCATTTCTAGGAGAGAGAGAGAGAGAGAGAGAGACAGCGTGAGCAGGGGAGAGTCAGAGAGAGAGGGAGCCACAGACCGAAACAGGCTCCAGGCTCCGAGCCGGCAATCAGCACAGAGCCCGACGCGGGGCTCGAGCCCACGAACCGCGAGATCATGACCTAAGCGAAAGTCGTACGCTTAACCGACTAAGCCACCCAGGCGCCCCCAATCAGGTGACTTTTTATTTGACTACTTAATTTATATGTCTGTAAAGTATTTTAGACTTATAAGGATTAAGTAAGATTATAAAAGTAAAGAGCTTAGAATTTAGATGCAGAGAATACCCATTATTTCCTAGATTCTCTTCCCTTAGTATCAGAATCTTGGTTTTGATAGAAGCAGCAATGTACGCGGTAAAAAAACAATCATATTTCTCAGCCCTTCCTTGCATCTAAGGATAACCAGGTGGCATACTTCTAGTTTTCTAGTTAATGCGATGTAAGCAAAAAATAAATAAATAAATAAGTAATCACTGAAATATGTGTAGTAGATTCCTATCCTACGGTGCCATAACAAAATATCACTGGGTGGGTGACTTAAACACAGATATTTATTTTTTCACAATGATAGAGTCTAGAAGTCTGAGACCAAAGTGTATGCCGAGTTAGTTTCTACCAAGGCCTCTTTCATGGGTTTGTAGACGGCTCCTTCTCCTTGTATCTTCACGTGCTCTTCCTTCTCTGTGTCTGTCCTGGCCTCCTCCTCATATAAGGAAATGAGTCACATAAAAATAAATAAAATGACCTCATTTTAACATAAGCACCTTTTTGAAGACTGCCTCCAAGCACAGTCACACGCTGAGATACTGGGTGTCAGGAATTCAAAATATGAATTTGTAGGGGGAAGCGCAATTCAACCAACAGCAGCAGGGTGTTCAGGAAAGCACCTCAACAGCTCATAGGCCCTATTTGCATGTTGTATTTCTTCCTTGTTCCACCAGAGATATGCAGGAAAGGTCTGAAACTGAAACAGCCTTTTTGTGACCCTGAAGGAAAGGCTAGAGATTTCAGAATCGTTGATCCTGACCTAGTCACACTGCAATAACATCATCAACTAACCCTCCCTCAGAGAATCTTGGTAAGTGTATACTAGCGGTAAAGCAAAGGAGGGACTTAGAACTTACCTTGTTATTCGAAGCTTCTGTTACATGTAGCAGAACCCAAATACACAGAGGTGAATAGTGTTCAATAAATTCTAATTAGCAATAATTATAATTAAAGGGTTTTTTTAAAAAACAAAAACTAAATGTTCATCAATAGAGAAGTGTTTTAGGGATGCCTGAATAGCTCAGTCAGTTAAGCATCCAACTTTGGATCAGGTCATGATCTTCGTTGGTTGGTTCAAGCCCTGAGTTAGGCTCTGTGCTGACAGCTCAGAGCCTGGATCCTGCTTCAGATTCTGTGTGTGTGTGTGTCTCTCTGCCCCTGCCCCACTGTCTCTCACTCTGTCTCCCTCTTTCTCAAAAATAAATAAACATTAAAAACTTTTTTAACTAAAAAAATTGAGGCAATCCACATTATGAAATAGTTTACAGCTATTAAAGATAAATATGAGGAAATCTATATCAAATAACGAGTGAAGTTTTCTAAGATCTATTATGAAGTGATAAGTTGCAGAAAAAAGGTGCATTTATTTTATAATTACACATAGATTAAATATATAAATGCATTAAAGTTCTATAGGGATACAGGACTGTATTGTTTAAACCTTTAAAGAGATATATATTAATATGTTATAAATATCATAAAAAGGGAAGTATATTTTATAAAATTGATCAAATTTCTTTTCTTTGCAGTTCTGTACTTGTACAAAGTGCTTCCATTAAAATGTTTGAATTACAAAAATCAAACCAATTCACCAGAAAGATACACATTTTATTAAAAACACTTAAATCATTAATTTTGTTGAAAAAAATGCCACAGGGCAATGTGTAATTACTTGAGGGGCTAGACATATCGTTCTTTTATTAACAAATTCATAACTCAAACTGGCTTTCTATGAAGGGACAAGTCTGATCTCTGGAGAGAGTAATAAATTATAAATGTTGCTTTAAAATTATATTTAAAGAGAATTCCATTTGCAACATAACAGTGTGAGGAGCACTGTGGACCCATTTTCCAGAAAGACTGGAAAAAATATTTTAAAAGAAACATCCATTTTAAAGTTTGTGGGAATGGTCTTAAGGGCATACAGCAAATGAAGGAACACTTATTCAGGAAAATCTACTAAAACTCAATAAGACCAGTGAGAATCTGAGGTTCCCACCTCCCTCCTCCAAATCAGTAGAACAGAAAGGCTACTCCAGGCTGGGGCATGGGAATATATTCACCCTTCTTTCTCCCCAGCTTCCAGGAAGAGTGCTCCCTAATTAACAGGAGAAAGACATCAGCATTTTACCTAGTGTTTTCAGAACTCCAATGATGTTTTTTGGCAAAATAGATGAGCCCAAGTTAAAATTCATATGGAAGTTCAAGGGGCCCATTTCTGAAAAAGGACAGATTTGAAGGATTCACACTTCCTGCTTTTAAAATTTACTGAAAAGCTACAGTAATCAAAACTGTGTAGTTTTGGCATAATTATAGATAAACAGAATAGAATAGAGAATATAAAAATAAACTCAGTGGTCTATCAATCTATGGTCAACTGATTTTTCACAAGCATGGGAAGACTATTCAATGCAGAAAGAATTGTCTCTTAAACACACTGTTCTGGAAAACAGTGTATCAACATGCAAAAGAATGAAATTAGACCTTTATCATGCACCATATATGAAAATTAACTCAAAATGAATCAAAGACCTGAATTTAAAACCTGTAGCTATAGAACTCTTCAAAGAATATATAGAAGCATATATGCAGGAACTTGGATTTGGCAGTGGAATCTTAAAATCACAGGCAACAAAAGAAAACACAAACCAGACTGGATTAAAATTTAAAGCTTTGGTTCATCGAAGGGCACTCTCAAGGGAATGAAACACAATCCATTCAGCAAATGATGCAAAACAACTGAACATCCACAAACAAACAAACAAACAAACAAAAAGAATCTAGACACAGATTCTACACACTTCACAAAAATTAACTCCATATAATACAGACCTAAATATAAAATGCAAAACTATAAAATTCACGAAAGATAATATGGGAGAAAATCTAGATAACCTCGGGTATGTCAATGACATTTTAGAAACAACACCAGAGCACGGTCCATGAAAGTAATAATTGACAAGCTGGACTTCCTTAAAATGAAAAACTTCTCTGTGAATGACAATGTCAAGAGAATGTGAAGACAGGCCACAGACTGGGAGAGAATATTTGCAACAGATACATCTGATAGAGGACTCTTATCCAAGATACACAAATAAAACGTTAAACTTAACCAAAGGAAAACAAATAACCCGATTTAAAAATAGGCAAAAAAAAAAAAAAAAAATCCAAACAGACATGTGACCAGAGAAGATATCCAGATGGAAAATAAGCATATGAAAATATGCTCAACATTATTTATTATTATGGAATTACAAACAGAACAGCAGTGAGACATCACTACAAACTTATTAGAATCACAAAAATTCAAAACACGGACGACAGCAACAGTTTGTGAGGATGCGAAGCAACAGGAACTATCATTCGCTGTAGAATGTACAATGGTACAGCCAGTTCAAAAAATACTTTGGCAGTTTCTTGTAAAGCTACCCATAGGCTTACCATAAGATCCAGCAATTGTTTGCACTCCTACATCGTATTTACCCAAATGAATTGAAAACTTATATTGATACAAACACATACATGTGAATGTTTACAAGGTCTTTATTTTTGATCATTCAAAGCTGAGCCCAACCACGATTTCCTTCAATGGGTAATAAGATAAATAAACTTGATACGCCATTAAACGGAATAGTATTGAGGGACCAAACAAAATGAGCTTTCAAGCCATGAACCCAACATAGAGGAACCTTAAATGCGTATTGCAAAATAAAAGAAGCCATTCTGAAAAGGCTACTAATTGTATGCTTCCACAAGCGTACGACAGTTTATTTGGAGAAGGCAAACCTGTAGTGCTAGTAAACAGATCAGTGGTTGCCAAGGGTTCAGTGGCAGACAACGGCTTGTTGACAGGTAAAACACAGGGGAAATTTTAGAACTCTAAAGCTACTTTTAGAGCCATGAAGTATGATGCAATAGTGGTGAATACGAGATGTTAAGCATTGTCAAAACCCATTGACTTTCATAGCACAAAGAATAAATCTTAATGTGTACAATTTTTGAGAAATCATCTCAGAGTTTGGAGGATCCTAGAATGGCAAAAGAATTTAAATGTCTTGCAAATCCCAGATAGGAGAGATTGTATAAAATATCTGACCAATAACCTGCAAAACCGTCAAGGTCGTCTAAAATAAGAAAAGTCTGAGGAACTGTTAAAACCAAGAGATGCCTAAGAAGACATGACTATTAAATTTAATGTGGTATCCTGGATGGGATCCTAGAATAGAGAAGGAAATTAGGACACAGTTATGAAAAAGACAAACCACAAACTGGACGAAAATATTTGCAAAACATCTCTCTGATAAAGAACTTGTATCTAGGGGCTCCTGGCTGGCTCAGTTGGTGGAGCATGGGACTCTTGATCACAGATTTGAGGCCCACGTTGGGTGTAGAGATTACTTTAAAAAACAAACAACAACAACAACAAGCTTGTATCTAAACTGTACAAACAACTCTTAAAACTTAACAAACAAGAGCCATATTGAAAGTCTGGGTGTGGGGTACCTTAAAACACTCTATTCTATTTTGAAATAACTCTATAAATCTAAAACTGTTCTAAAATAAAGGTTCATTTTTTAAACATCCTTAATAGTTTCATGTCCACTTAAAAGCAACCCAAATATAAGATTTCATCTCATCTTAGCATAAACAAGTCAGGACAAAACAGTGAGGTTCATTTATGCTGTATTATTCCTGAAGGATGAGTGATTGGCTCCTGCTTGTCTTATTTTTCCCTAAAGTCAAGGTGTGTGCGTCTGGTTTGGTGTGGGGAGGGGACGGTGAAGAGATAATACAAAACATTTCTTCCACATTATAATGCTCTTTTTCACTCTTTAAATTTCCAAAACCAGGTTGTAGCCTACAATTAATGGGGACATTTAATATAGTTTGCTTTGGTTGCTTTCCTATATGGCTGTTATTAAATCAGCTGTGCATCTTACAGTCTGTGGGATTTTATAAACCGAAGAAAGATGGTATATGAACTCCATACAAGTGTAGAGAACAATAATGTCCTTCCCAAAAGAATCTTTCAGTTCCCGTTTCAGTTCATGTGACAGGCTAACTCTTCCCCCAGGAGGAAGTTCCATTTGTTTATTTTTGTATTCACATTGTACTTTGTGAGCACATAGGTCAAGCCTTACTGAACAGAGTTTGCCACGTTTCTTTAAATACTCTTTTACGTACGTATGCCCAAGGCCTTCTAACTGTCACCAGCCAAGTTAAAAAACAAAAAACAAAAAAAACACCTCAAGCTGGTGGTAGCTGAGTGCTGTCTGCGTCTTTGTTTCATATCAAGCCTCCAGAGAATTGAGTGTGATATCTGGGTAATAGCAATACTGAAACCTGTCCCAAACCTCAGCACAAGTGCAAAATAGATTACATTTACATTTGCTGCTGGGCATACTCTCTTGCAGATGGATGTTATCATCCATCCTCTCCTTTTTATTTTTAGTTATTTTTTTTAATTTTTTTAACATTTATTCATTTTTGAGAGACAGAGACAGAGACAGAGCGTGAGCTGTGGAGGAGCAGAGAGAGAGGGAGACACAGAATCAGAAGCAAGCTCCAGGCTCTGAGCTGTCAGCAAAGAGCCCAATGTGGGCTTGAACCCATGAACCACGAGATCATGACCTGAGCTGAAGTTGGACGCCCAACCGACTGAGCCACCCAGGCGCCCCACATCCTCTTCTTCTTAAAGCGCCCAGCTGTCCATAATGGCTCCTCGAGGTGGGTAGCCATCTATTCTCCTCACAGAAAGATCATCATCCTCAGATTATTTTTCTGATTTTTCTGTCTATAGTTCTCACTTTTTGGAGACTTCTCTGTACTTTCAAAAATTACAGATATGATCGTTGACAGTGTGTTAATACCAATATATTTTTGTTTGTTTCACGTTTTTATTTAACTTTCAGCTAGTTAACGTATAGTGTAATATTAGCTTCATTGATTCATGACTGACATATAACACCCAGTGCTCGTCACAACAAACGCCCTCCTGAGTGTCCATCACCCATTTAGCCCATCCCCCACCCACCTCCCCTCCAGCAATGCTAATATATTAATACAGGGGTCAGCAAACTGCTGCCTTGGGCCAAATCCAGCTTACTGCCTGTTTTTGTAAATAAAGTTTCATTGGAATGCAACCACACCCATTTGTTTAGTATGCAGTAGTGCCTATGGCTGCTTTTGCTCTACAATGACAGAGCTGAGTATTTTCAACAGAGACCTTGTAGCCCACATAGTCTAAAATATTGACTATTTGGGCATTTACAGAAAAAAGTTTGCTGACCTGTGTATCATTTGTGTTGGGGCATAGGTGTAATTCATGCGGTAATTGATTTGAAAGTGTCCTACTGGGTAATAGGATGTGGCCCTATATTCTACCTCACTTTCATTTTACAAAGGCATTGTAGAAACAACCCAGTAAGCAAAATTTGTGATAATAGCTTTGAGAGAAAACTTATAAAATGGAGAATGCTGGGGGCGCCTGGGTGGCTTAGTCGGTTAAGCGTCCGGCTTTCGCTTAGGTCATGATCTCGCGGTTCGTGGGTTCGAGCCCCGCGTCGGGCTCTGTGCTGACTGCCAGCTCGGAGCCTGGAGCCTGTTTCAGTCTGTGACTCCCTCTCTCTCTGACCCTCCCCTGCTCACGCTGTCTCTCTCTCTCCTAGAAATTAAAAAAAAAAAAAAGGAGAATGCTGAAAGCACAGGCATCCAGTGTTTCAGCAGGATCTGATAAATATATCACGTTATCCCTAACATTGAGATTAAGAAATGAATATTGGCTAAATTGCAGCAAGATTTGGTGAATTCCATAAATATTACTTCCTAAATTGTTCGTGTGAAGCCAGCCAGTGATCTGGTGGTGTACTTCAGAGCCCCAACTTATTAAATAGTTTTATTAAAGGACATTGTTTTGTGCTGATTAAACCTGTAGAAGAAAAACTGGAGAGCGATAGATAACACGTTGACTGAAAGAATAGTGATCCTAACAGGTCGAAATAAGAGGCTAACTGTGCTGACATGTCATCTAACAGGAATTAATGAAAAGTCCTAAGTGCGGTGTACAAAACCATGGGTACAATACAGGTTTCATGGCTTGGCCTGAGTAGGAAATGTATTCAGATTTAGCTGACAGCAAACTCGATATGATGCTGCTTTGCATAGCAATTGCCAAGAAAATTTAATTATATTATTATGTATTAATCAGAAAACCTATCTAGAAGATGGGCGGATATAAGCATAGGATTTCGAGAAAGTGTGTCATGTTAACTGTTGAGCTTTCAGAGAAACTTTCACAAATGGGAGCATTTTAAAAGGAGACCAATGAGGTGAGGAGCCCAAAATGAAGTCACAGTAGTAAAAGCAACAAAAGAAAGGGACCACAGGTAGTCCCTGACTTACGGTGGTTCAACTGAACAAATTGTTTTTTCTTTACTGTATTTTGGTGCAAAAGCAATGCACATTCAGTAGAAACTGCACTTTGAATTTTGAATTTGGATCTTTTCCTGGGCCAGTGATAGACAATAGGATACTCTCCCGTGATCCTGGGCACCAAGCCACAGCTCCCAGTCAGCCTTGCTGTTAGGAGGGTAAATAACTGATACCTTTACAATCATTCATACCATACAACTCTTCTGTTTTTCACTTTAAGTACAGTATTCAATAAATTACATGAGACATTCAACACGTAATTAAAAACTGGCTTTGTGTCAGATGGTTTTGCCCAATTGTAGGTTATGGAAGTATTCTGAGCTCGTTTAAGGTTGCTGGGCTAAGCTATAATGTTTGGTAGATGAGGTGTATGAAGTGCATTTTTGACTTATGATATTTTCCATGTACAATGGACATAACCCCATCATAAACCTCATGAGGAAGGGCTCTATTTAATCTGGTGTTTTCCAACGTTTGAAGGGATGACTTGAACTTTTAACCTCACCTGTGGCACTAATCTTTGGTTCAATATTAAATACGTATATGGGCGCGCGCACACACACACACACACACACACACGAATAAAGAAATAAAAAAAAACATTAGAGTAGTCTCAAAAGAGAATTAACTGAATTAGATGGACATTTGTTGTCACAGGAATGATAAAAGCAGACAATGAAGGGTCATTCAGGGTTTGGAATTTCAACTAAGCTTCTCCTAAGGCCCCTTCCTTAGAAAATTCTAAGGTTCATAATTCTTTAGATTGCAAATGCTGTGTTGTTAATGAGGCTTAAAGGAAATGCCTCACTACACAGGACCTTGCCAGGACATGTTCGATTCCTGATTGCTGGCTCCTACCCACATATCCACCTTTGTCTTCCAGCATGTCAGCATGCCAGCTTTGTGTCTTACAAAGCTGAGGATACTTGATCATTTCTTATCCACGAAAACAATTCCATACTGCTATGTCTAATACGATAAGTATTCTCCAACTATGCTTTAAATCTTCCAACTGCTGGGCATTTATGGTTCCATTTCTCCCACGTGAGGGAACTCTCTCAGGATACTCTCCACCTCTGCCTATCTACCTTTTTTTTAGGTTCAGTTTGTCGACTCATCCATGAAGGCTTCTTTAATCATTCCAACCATCTGATTGTATCTACCACTGCATATCTTTAAGGTATCTCACTCAGGACAGATGGTGTTGCTTTTCTATGGTTATTTGTCTTTGCCTATAGAAGCCCTGGCTCTTATGAGGGTCTTAAGAGGTAGCTACATCTAGCTACAGTGTGCCTTCCCACAGATCAGGGGCTCACTATGTAGCTTCTGATATGGCCCAAAAGCCCAGAAGTGACCAGCTCTGCCTCTGAATAGATCTAATCCTGAATGAAATGATATAATGAGATAATTCCTCATAGATTCTCTGACCCATGACTCATTCCAGAATGTGATTATTATACACTTCTCATCCTCTGCAGTTGCCAGAGACAGAGCTGAGCTCTGGTAGGTACATGCATATTAGGAAGGCTTTTGGCAGTGCTGGTACCAGATTGTTTTTGCAAAATTATGAATGGAGTACTTGTTGCAAGGCAGGTCTAATATTCTTTTCTGCATAATGAAGTAAATCTTCAATTTCTGTATTCACTTCCTTTTTCATCTTTTTCTCTCCCGGAAATTTGTTTTGCAAGAACATTTTAATGCATTTATCTCTTTCCCTCAGCTTGTGAAATTACTCATCCCTGGGATGCATAATTGAGAGGTGTCCTATTACATCCCTGGGATTAGAGGCTTTACGACTCACTCCAACATGAAAAAAATGTTTGTATAAGAAGCACTAGATTTATATGAAAAGGGTACAAAGATTTTTTTAATAACCCTGGATCTTGGTTTGGGCAGGCCTACAAGGGAAGATTTCTATACATGTGTGCTGCAAATTGCATGTCGTTGGCAACATTTAAATGTGAAAATGCCCTCACGCAGGAAGGAACTTTGTAACTGGGAATTTACAGTATGCATTTTCATTGGTTTCTCCTCTTCAGAAACCTAAGACATTCACACTTTGGAAGGGAATGTCTTTAAACCTGCCATCGGTGCATGGCAGAACTTTAAAATTGAAATTGCAATGTCCCCAAGCTTAAGGACATATGTGGTGTGGGAAAGGAATAATTACCTTTAAAGAAAAGCTACTGGAATGAGTTGCCTGAGAGTGAATATGAAATGTTCTACACATCTCTCAGAATACCACAGCAACTTTTCGAAGCTTGTATGATTAGCTATAATTTGCTTGAAATTACGAGTTTTGTTTTATTAACCAGAAGTTCAAGAGTTGTAGATTCATTACAGTCAAGACTGTGTGTGTGTGTGTGTGTGTGCATGCGCACCCGCACATGTGCATGCATTTGTTATAATTTACACTCACTAAAATTAGTTGTAGGCAACCAAGAAAAATTTTTGAGAACACTGACTACTTGTTATTCAGGTATCATTGGAATTTTACTAAACAGCAATTGTTCTAGTAAGGTCCTTTTTTAAAAGTTTATTTATCTATTTTGAGAAAGAGTGGGGAGAAGAGGGGCAGAAAGAGAGAATCCCAAGCAGGCTCCACACTATCAGTGCAGAGCCCCATGCAGTTCTCAAACTCACGAACGGTGAGATCATGAAGCCAAGAGTTGGATGCTTAACCGATTGAGCCACCCAGGCCCCTGCCCCTAATAAGGTCCTTTTAGATGAAATGCCTAGTACTGGCTATAGCCTTGGGCCTCGGAAAAATCTGGTTTGTGGTTGGAAACCCTAAAGCTTCTTGTTCTCTAAAATGTGCTCTTTTTCTCTCCACCTTCCTTTTGAAGTATTCTGACCTTATTTACTTTTTAGAGAATACTTTCAGGAAAATCTCTGAAGCCCTTTCACATAAATGGAAATGAATGATTGAATGTAATGTGGCTGAGCCGCACTGGGGACGTGAATGCCATCTAGTCCAACTCCTTTATACTCCCAAGGAAATGAAACAGAGTCCAAAGAAGTTAAATGTGCAACCAAATTAGAAAAGCTAGACTCATGAAAAATGTGTCCATTCCTTCTCACCACTGCCCTTTAAAGTCTATTACAGCAAAAACTCCTTCCCTGCTCTGGGATGAAAGCTTCGGTTGAAAGTATTGCTTTCCCAGCCACTATTAGACATTAATGAATAGTGTAGCTGAATAGCCTAATTTTTCAGGTATTGTAAGCTTAATATCTGTATTAGTCAAGGGGGGTTACCATGAATTGGGTGGCTTAAACAATAGAAATTGCTTTCTTACAGTTCCAGAGGCAGAGAAGTCTGAGATCAGAGCACTAGTTGATTTTGTTCCTAGTTAGGGCTCTCTTCTTAGCCTGCAGATGGTCACCTTCTTGAAGGGTCCTTCTGTGGTAAAGAGATCTCTCTCTCTCTCTGTCTTCTTATAAAATCATCAATCCTATCAGATTAAGGCCCCGATCTTATGACTTTATTTAGCCTTAATTATCTCCTAAAAGCCCTCTCTTCAACTAGTCCTCTTGAAGGCTTAGTTCTTTAACATATGAATGGGGGAACCATTCAGTCCATAGCAATATCAAAGCTTTGCTCTCTTATCTACTTCACAAATAAAGCTACTGCAAAGGATCAGCTTTGTTAGGGTTATTGTACTATTCTTCCTGGCTTTTGCATTCCTACCCCATTCACAAAGCTGTAGCTCTTCTCTGTGGTGTGGAGGAAGGATGGAAAAAAAAAGAAGTGGTACCATGTAGCTCAGCTATTCATGCCTATGGGCAGATCTTTAAGTTAGCAGTTTTTGGGTGTCTTTAGGGTTCTTCAAAGAGAACTGCTATTATCAGGGACCCTGCTGAAGGCTCCATGATGTCTTCTCTAGTTGCCTGCGTATGACATTCCCCTCCATCCCTGCTTCCAGATGTCCCACAGAGATTCTTCCAATTCTGTCACCTTACCCTCTAGTGACCTTCTTATTTGGGGTCCCTTTCCAGATAACTCAAATCCAGATTCCTTCTGTGGGGCCTCAGAAATATCTACCTTAGCCTGTGAGAAAGAAATAACAATCAAAGCTCTTACTATGTGCCAAACCCTCTTCTAAGTACTTAATGTCTTTCAGTTCATCTCATTCTCACAATTCTCCTTTAAATTATTTCCACAAAACTACAGAAAAATTAGCTACACCACCACAAAAACCCAGTTAATACCTGGTAGAGGTGAGATTTGAACTAAAGCAGGAGTGCTGCAGGGCCTGTGTGCTTAATCGCCATAGCACATTGAGGGAAGAGCTTAGGGCACTTTTTTCCCTTTCATTCTGTTTCCTCACCCTTCAGCTGAGGCCGCTCCAGTCCTTTCCAAGTCAGGAAACCCAATCAAGGAGCACATACTAGGCTCTGAAAAGATCTCATGGGGGCCTGCATCACCCATTTGTGTGGAAAGTACCACCCGTTTTCCCCCATGGGGAGGAGGGGAATAACCAGGATCCTAATTTCTTTAAAGAAATGATCATTGATAAAACTCCTATAGAGTCCACATGGTTTGTTGGGCTAAAGATCAAAGAACCAATGGCCGAATTCCCTCATTTCTAACTTCTATTCAGATGGCCTAGAACCTCCCATTAGAACACAGTGGTACTTGGTACCTAGAACTTTCAGCTTGGAAGCCTCACCTGAAACTTCCAAGAGAGGAAACACCCCACTTTTACATTTTATTTAGTGAATTGTGCAGTATCACACAAATAGCTAGTTGCAAAGCCAGAAAGAAAATTGTTACCTGGCTGCAAACAAATTAGGTTAGTAAATCTCCAGAGAAACCCTCATTTATTTTCAGAGATCAAAGCTAAAGAGTAGAATGGCCATGGATATTTGTATATTTCTGTGGTGTGTGTGTGTGTGTGTGTGTGTGTGTGTGTGTGTGTGAAGTGTGTGGGTGTGCAATCTGTCTGCTATTCATTTTCACTTCTTACGTGTTTGTTTGTTTGTTTGTTTGTTTTATTCTTAAGTTAGGTAACATACACTGTAGGCTTTGCTTCAGGAGTAGAACCCAGTGATTCATCATTTACATATAACACCCAATGCTCATCTTAACAAGTGTTCTCCTTAATGCCCATCACCCGCCACGTCCTCACCCTCATCAACCCTCAATTTGTTCTCTGTATTTTAGAGACTCTTATGGTTTGCCTTCCTCTGTCTTTATCTTATTTTTCCTTCCCTTCCACTAGGCACATGTGTTAAATTTCTCAGATTCTACATCCAAGTGAAATTATATGCTATCAGTCTTTCTCTGACTGGCTTATTTCACTTAGCATAATACCCTCCAGTTCCATCCACATTGTTGCAAATGGCAAATTTTCCTTCTTTTCCATCACCGCATAGTATTTTCCCTCCTAAAAACAGCAACCTGATTTTCTTTTAAGGAACGACTCTGTCGATACCTCATGCTATGTGATACAGCCAAGGTTTACCCAGTCCTCACAGTTCCAGGGATGGTCATATGAGCTTATTCCAGCCAATCATCAAATCCCATTTCTCTTTCCATATGTAATAACTGGTAGAGAGATGTACAGGTAACATAGTGTAGTGCAATGAGGCCTTGCTGGACTTATTCTGGAACTTTTGGAAAGTAAGTGATTTATTAATTCTTGGCTTGCCAGACAGATTGAATCTAGCTGGTTGTCCATTTTGCCACCAATGGAGATAGCCTACCTAAGTATGAAGCCAAAATATAGGAAAACAGTCCAAAAAAATAGAAAGAACCATGATGGCACAACCAGAAAGCCTGAATCCAGTCATGTCTGAGCCAAAGACCTGAAATTTTCTATTATATTGAATTAATAAATTAATTTATCAATCAACTTGCAACTAAAAGATCATAATTGAGTATTTTTTTCAACGTCAGTGAAAGAGTTTTCAGTTATACAACTGATTTTCAGGCATCATTCAGGTATATGATTGATTTTCCTGATGCCCCTATAATTATATCTCATATGCAATTGATTCCCCTTTGCCTATGCCCCAGACACTATCAAATCCCTATCTACATCTGATAATTACATTTGTTTAGAACATTGGCTTCCATATTTTAATACCTGAGATTCTTTGTTTGAGGACTTTGGGCTGTTGAGGACTATTCTGCTCATCTGCTAGTAGGCCAGAATTTTTGGGCACTTTATGTCCCCTGAGAGCAGCTCTCAATTAATGACTGTCAGAAGTAGATAGATAAATAACCTAGCCACCTCACAAGTTATTTGAGGTGACACACAGCCTACCGGAGGTCCTTAGCAAGACTGAGCCACTATATCCACAGAGGTAGCCTGCTCCGTAACAAACATTGATTGCTTTCCTTCCTTATCCTAACCCACCATTTTCCACTGTTGTATTCATTTCTTGAGATCACCTCCCAAACAAACTACTTGTAGTCAGGGTCTACTTACAGGGAAATCCAGTTTAAGACACTTTGCATTGGCTATATGTCCTCCAATGTAGGAGGAGAGATGGGACAAGAATAGACTTTCCATAAGATTTATCATGCATTCTAGGGGAGCCTGGGTGGCTCAGTCCGTTAAGCATCTGACTTCAGCTCAGGTCATGATCTCACTGCTCATGAGTTCGAGCCCCACATCAGACTCCGTGCTGACAGCTTGGAGCTTGGACCTGCTTTGGATTCTGGGTCTCCCTCCTTCTCTGCCCCTCCCCCACTCACACTGTCTCTCTCTCTCTCTCTTCTCTATCTCTCTCTCTGTCTCTCAAAAATAAATAAACATTACAAACTTCTTTAAAAAGATTTAGCATGCATTCTGTAACAATTTTGAAAATAAAATTAGTCCATAAAAATCTTTTAAAAAGAAAGTAAAATAACTAATACAAAACAACTGGTATAAACTGGACTGCCACTTGCACCCTGGGAAATATAGTTATTCTAGGTAAGATCCAAGGTAAAAAAAGGAAAAAAAAGGAAGAAGAAAGAGACCTATTCCTTAATACAAAGTTTAGACGTTGCCCCAAATGCCTCTGCTAAGCAGGACTCTAATGCTTCCTAAGTGACCTGCTCTAAGCCCCTTGCCAGGTCTTATATACTTAAAATAACCTTGCCGTTCGCCACATTCTTCCCATTCTGCCATTGATTTTCTATTTTCTCAATCAAGATGCACATTCCCTAAGAAAATAACCACTTTACCTGCCCTCCAGGAACATTTTCATTTTAAAAGATAAGTTGGTGCAATCATAGAATGTACTATTTAAAAGAATAAGGATAATATGGCAAGTAAATTTTTTAAGTAATGTGGAATAGATATTTGGGGACAAGAAAATGTTCATATATTCTACAAAAAGAGAAATTGAACTTATAGCTCTAGATTTCTAGTGTGGAGATTTTCACGGGAGCCTCAAAATCGCTCCCTGCCTGTTGTAGATTTCTTATTGCGTTCCCTGCTTTGTGAAGGGTGTTCCCTGGAGTTTGATAGGATACCTCCCTGTCCTGGGACCCTGTCTCCAGGACTCAGAGGGCAGACACGAACAGCATCTATCAATACAGGCAATTTCTGTGCCGGGATTTGGGTACCCACCCCTCCCCAGACATTATCTAATGTTCTAATATGGTCAGGTCTCAGAGTCATAGAGTACTTTTCTTTTTCCCTCGATACGGATGCCACTACCTAAACATTTTTTATAAAGTACATGCAGCAATTTTATCTGTGAACTCCTCTTATTGCCATAATCTCCCCTAGTTGTTGCTATTTTTTTTTCTATTTCATTGAGCCAAGAAAACAGAAGCACATAGGTGCACACACACACCTTATCTCTATGCCCTTTTTTTTTTTAATTTTTTTTAAAAAGAGCAAGCAGGAGGAGCAGAGAAAGAGGGAGAGAGAGAGTCCGAAGCAAGTCCCACACTGTCAAGTGCAGAGCTCAGTCTCACAAATCCTGAGATCATGACCGGAGCTGGTATTAAGAGTCATGGTATTAACTGGTATTAACTGACTGAGACATCCAGGTGCCCTTAAACATAGGTTTTCAAAACAAAGACAATTAATTTTTTTATTCTTTTTTCTTCCTTTTCAAAATTTTATTTAGATTCCAGTTAGTTAACATATTAGTTTCAGGAGTAGAAATTCACAATTCATCACTTACATACAACACCCAGTGCTCATTATAACAAGTGCCCTCCTTAATACCTATCACCCATCTAGCCCATCCCCCACCCACCTCCCTCCATTAACCCTCAGTTTGTTCTCTATCTTTAAGACTCTCTTATGGTTTGTTTCCTTCTCTCTCTTATTTTTCTCCCCTCCCATATATTCATCTGTTTTGTTTCTTAAATTCTACATGTGAGTGAAATCATATGGTTTTTGTCTCCCTCTGACTCTCTCTCTGATTTCACTTAGCATAATATACTGTAGCTCCATCCATGTCATTGTAAATGGAAAGATTTCATTGTTTTTGATGGCTGAGTAATATTCTACTGTGTATGTGTGCATATGTGTGAGTGTGTGTATATTTATATATGTGTGTGTGTGTGTATATATATATATATATCACGTCTTCTTTATCCATTTATCACTCAGTGGACATTTGGGCTCTCTCTCTATAGTTTGGCTATTATTGATAATGCTGCTATAAACATTGGGGTGCACATACCCCGTTGAACCTGTATTTTCATATGCTTTGGGTAACTACCTAGTAGTATGATTGCTCAATCGTAAGATAGTTATATTTTTAATTTTTTGAGGAATCTCCATACTGTTCTCAAGCGTGGCTGCTCCAGTTTGCATTCCCACCAACTGTGCAAAAGGGTTCCCTTTCTCCACATCCTCGCCAATAGCTGTTGTTTCTGAGTTGTTCATTTTAGCCATTCTGACAGGTGTTGAAGTGGTACCTCATTGTGGTTTTGACTTGTAATTCCCTAATGATGAATGATGTTGAGCATCTTTTCATATGCAAAGACATTTAATTTTTACTATCAGTCTTACACATTGGCTGCTCAGATAATGTTTTAAAATTTTCTAATGTGTTCTTTTGTATCTCTGGAAAAAACAAACAAACAAACAAAAAACCTTTGCCCTGAATATATAATGTATGCATAGCAGAAAATGATAAATTCTTAGCAGAAGAAATTCAAAGAGAAAAAACGAATTCATTGTTTCAGTTAGGAATTGTTTGACTGCCAGTAACACAAAACTGACTCAAGTAACTTAGGTTCAGAGGTTTTATTCTCTCATGAAAGGAAGTCCAGAAGAGAACTCTCTAGGGTAGGTATGATCGTTCCACAAAGTCATCAAGAGCTGAGGCTCCCATTTTTTTTTGTTGTTGTTGTTGTTCCACCATCTTTAATAGGGCTTCAATTTTTAAGGTCAAAAGATGGCTCATGGAAGAAGTAAAAGTGAGGCCCTTTCTGAGCTTGGAGTTCCTCTGAAAAGCAGAGTATGACCTAATAAGTAAATGACCAGCCTCTCTTAAACCTTTGTCTAATGTGACCGTTTCCTAAACAACCTGTTTTGTTAATGCTCAGTCTTCTACAACTGATGTCTCCGCCTCCTTCTATCTCTAAAGTGGTATGTAATCTGCTGGAAAAGGGGGTGGCTTGGCTGAGCTGGTAGCTCTGGCCAGGGAGTGGAATCCCCTGACTTCATGGTAGGCCTCTGCTGACATTCACGGGTCTCCCATGCCCCATCCCTGACATTTTGCTACCTAGATATCTGGTTGACTCTCAGGGCCAAAGCTTGTCCTGTTGAACTCAGCGCATTTTTTGGCTACAGTGAAGCATGCTCTATCTCTACCTTCTTGAGTCAGTTGCCTCTCAGCTTCTACTGGATATAGACTAATGCACCATCATCCTATCCCAAATATAGCCTCCTACTTGGCCCCCCACCAATTGCCTCTGCTCTCAACTCGGTAGCTATACTACATGGGAAATGAAAGAGGCCCTGGGCTGACCCTGGCCATTCTGTAGTCTGACCATGGGTGCTCTGCCTTCTTAAATGAACGAGGCTCCCCCATGGTAGTGTGCGATATCCTGCACAGCATTCTCCTCCTTAGGTACCAAGAAGGGACGTAAGGTAATACCAATGCCCCTGATATTACCATCATTTATCAAACATACTGTTTCTCTCTGGGTCAAAGCTGAGAGAGAGAAGTCTAGATATAGCATCTGACCTCTTGGAAATATTAATGTATTTTCTACTTTTGCCTTTCTAAATATGTGAACTCATATGCTTGGCACTAATAGACCTAAAGTATCCATCTGCTGAAGGAAGATTAGAATTTATTACAAAAGGAAACCATTTATTACAGGGAGCATGAGAAAGGAAGGAGATATTCTGCTTCTGATATGCAAATAGGAAGATGCAGTAGGAAAAATGCCTTGCAAGCCAGGATATTGTCTTGAAAAATGATCTCCTCAACCTTTTTCATCTGTTTTCCTCATCCTTTTGCATTTTGATAACCAAGCCTGGAGAATCAGTTTCACCCAGAGGATCAGTCTTCACCCAGTGCAGAGAAAATAACCCTGTCTTCATTAAGGTTTGAGAGGACGTCATAGTCCTAAGAGAGGGTGCATTTAGAGGGGAAAGCTCCCAGGAGATGGCAGGAAGAAGGGCAGGTGAAAGATAGAAGAGGAGAGAGAAGAGATATGGATGGACTTGAGAGCAAGAGTGTGACATGCTTCCAAGAACTAAGCCTTGAGTATCCACATCTACTGGAATCTTGGCATGCAGAGGGAGGCCCTGAGATGTATCTTTCCTCATCATCTTTCATTTCTGTATGACATAAAGGACATTGACATGGTTGAGGATCTGGTGTGGAGCTTGGCAAATGAGATGGTTTTGGCAGGGACATGTGACTGAAAAAGCTACAGAAAAATCACATAGAGTCCAAGTAAGCCCTTATCAGAGGGGTCTAAGGCACCATCAGAGACTGATGTGGAGCTGGATCATCCATTTCTTTATTCCACTCACTAGACCCTCACTAAACTGTCAGAACGACCAGGGTGTGCACCACCTTACCTCAGCCTCAAATTGGTATGGAATGCTAAGTAGATAAGCAGCAACAGGTAGAAGGAGGACATTGCCCAGAGACTGAGGATGAGGAAGGTGGGGGCAGTGCAAGCTGTGCCCAAAGAGAGCAATGACTCCCTGTTCCGCTCTTCATCCCAGATACTTAAATCATCACTTAAGAATAAAAGCAAAGAAGGAGTGACTCAAACTGAGCTATTCCTTTTTCCAGAGAAACTGAATATTAATCACCTACAGGAATTATATAAATCTAATTGGGTTAAATTTTAAATTGGATTGGGTATTTAGTCATTTCTTTTCCCAATCCCTGGTGGGGAGGGTTTATCTTTGTCCAGCTGAGTTACAGTAGGAATTAGGTTTTGACTCCCATTATGTTAGAATTCTCTCTCATCTATTAGATTCAAAATCCCATCCAATCACTTGCTCCTCCATTCAGCATCCTGAGAAAAGAAATAAAATGGGTTATATTTTACAATAAAACTACCTTGAACTCATTTTTAAGAATAACCAAATCTGCCTCCAAATCCTCATTAGCTATGCTAGGCAATGAAGACATTTTACAGCTATATTTATCTATTTATTATTTGTTTTTTTTAGAGATAGAAGGAGAATCTTTTTTTTTTTTTTTTTTTTTTTTTTTTTGCAGCAA
>NW_027551565.1:427333-444493 GCF_008692635.1 Crocuta crocuta
GAGGCGGATGGAGGATTCAAAGCAGGCTCCATGCTGACAGCAGAGTGCCTGACATAGGGCTTGAACACAGAGACCATGAGATCATGACCTGAGTGGAAGTCAGACACTTAACCAACTGAGCCACCTAGGTGTCCCTTCACAGCTATATTTAAATATTTAGCTGAGGCCCACTGGGCCAAGTCTTTCTGGCTGCTTTTTGTCTCTATAGCCTCCTTTGCCCTTGCCCTATTTATATTTCCTAAGAGGTGGACTGTAATAAGCCACATATGGAACAGCCCAATCTCTGTGTTAGAGGAAAGAAAAGAAAGGTACTCATACAGGTCTAACTATTTTATCTTTATTCCTCCTATTAAGAACTTAATCTGTTTTGCCCCCCACATCTTTAAAAGGGCCTGTGGCCATTATCTCGTATGCCAGAGAGCAGGGGCCCCAGTTCCTTCCTCCTACTTCCATTTTCTCTTTGAGACTTAACCAAGAGCTTTCCTTGAAGATTTTGGTTGGCAACATGGTGCTCTGCTTACTACCTAAGAATATTTGTGGGAAAATTGCATAAGAGTTGAGTCCTGCATGTGATTTGGCTTTAGATTCATAAAAGTAAACCTTTTCCCCACTTTTACCCATGCTTCCCAATTGGGATATGATGGGAGTTTTTACATATGTGGAAGTGCCCTAGCAAGTGTGAGAAATCACCCGCTAACACTTCCCTCCCCAATCAATTATACTTTAAAATACTTGAATAAAACCCACTATTAAATTCATAGGGATTTATCCTGAAGCAGGACTTCAGAGTAACTTTATACTTGAAGCAGGCAACTTGATGCTAGAGTCCCAAATCACCACATACTCTCCACTCCCTACCCCTACCCCCAGTCCTCCATTCCTCAGAGACACATGCTGTCTCTATCCACCGCCAAAATTCCTTGTTTCTTAGAATTTGGAAGCTTTGGATTTCTTCAGGTAGGCCCTCACTCAAGAGTGATCCTATTTAAGAATAGGATTCCTTGAGGGGAATTTTGTACAACTCTAGTCCAGTAATGAAGTAAGTCAGAATTTGAAACAGTATAGGGCACCTGGGTGGCTCAGTCGGTTAAGCGTCCAACTTCAACTCAGGTCATGATCTCACGGTTTGTGGGTTCGAGCCCCACGCCGGGCTCTGTGCTGACAGCTCAGAGCCTGGAGCTGCTTCGGATTCTGTGTCTCACTCTCTCTCTGCTCTTCCTCTGCTCATGCTCTGTCTCTGTCTCTCAAAAATGAATAAACGTTAAAAAAAAAAAAGAATTTGAAACAGTATATAATCACAGTGTACGTTCAAGACAATCTGACCTGCAGGTTAATGATTGAAGTTCTCTGAGGCGATCAGAGTTCTTGAATATTTAGATATGAAATACCCATATTTAATGAGCTAAGCAGTACCAATTAGGTTTTGAAAGAAGATTAAGAAATCATATTCATATAAATTAATGTTATTATTTGTGTGTGTGTGTGTCTGCATGTGCACACGTGCTTGCCCATTTCCTACTCCAGAGTGACATTTGTTTTGTGAGCTACCAGCTTGGTTAAAAAGCTTTGAAAACATGAGTGCAGTTCCAGTCATAACATTTGGACCTTCATTTCAATCCCATAGTAGTTAGCTTAAGTAATGTCTAAATATTTCTTTAAGCCACAATATCCTATTTTCAGCAACAGACTCTAAATCATAATACACTGTATGTGCCTCTCTCTGGAACAAGTCTCTGTGTAGAATGGTTGTGAGCTCCTTTGAGATTTGTCAACCACACCAAGGTATAAAATAAGACTGGCAAAAGGAAATATGTTTGAATCATTTCACTGATGGAATAATTTAGAAAAATGTTACCTTTGTGCTCTGCACCTGATCCGATTCCGTCTTGGCATTTGCTTTACATAGAGCAGAAGCACCTCCGTGACTATTAAAAGGCCAAGAGCTGTCTTTGAAATAACAATGGTGTGCAATTAAGGAGAAGCTATTTCAATTATCAACACAGGATAACTCAACTGGCCATAGTTAAGAAAGTGCATAAATTCCAAAGACATGCAAAACATCTGGCTTTGGATGCTTCTCCCTTTCCGTAATTGATGTGTTAGCTGTTCTGGGTGAAAGAACATACAGTGCATTTTAGTGACATCTGTTTCAAGTTAGGGTTAATTGATTTCCATTTGTGTGTGTGTGTGTCTCTCCCGCCCCCTTTTTTTTTTCTTGGCCCAAAATACATCAGAAGATACAATTCAGGGGGGTGAGAGGGAATGCTTTTTCAGATAAAACTTTGTATTTCAATACATATATTAAGAGAGAAATAAACGGGGCATCTGGGTGGCTCAGTCGGTTAAGCATCCAGCTTCAGCTCAGGTCATGATCTCACCGTTCATAGGTTTGAGCCCAGTGTCCAGTTCTGTGCTGATAGCTCGGATCCTGAAGCTGGTTTGGATTCGTGTATCCCTCTCTCTCTGGGTAGGGGCACCCCAGCTCATACTCTGTCTCTCTCTGTGTCTAAAAAATAAACATTAAAAAAATTTTTAAGAGAAATAAACAATATGAAACTTTCTAGAATCTTTTACTATACAATGACTCACTTGTGACAGTTGTCCCTTACTGAGTAATCAGTGTGTCCTAGTCATTAGGTTAAGTAATTATGTTCCTTATCTTTATTAATCACAACAACAACAATCGTATAGGGCCTGCCTTTTCATTGACACAAATTTCCAAAGTGAAAATAACTTGCCCAAGGACACAGCTCTAGCAAAAGTCATAGCCAGGATTCTCACCTAAGTGGTTTGATATCAAAGCCAGCAGGGTATAATTGCAATAATGGATTATAAAATGCCATTGTAACCAAGCCATCTCGTGGCACTGACAGTGCTGTGTGCAGAGCCTGATATGAGGTACTTTTAAACTCAGAGAAAACTTACAAAACTGGCCACTTCACAGTCCAAAGGCCATCTCACAGCGTTTGACAAGTAACTGGGATTGAATTTTTATTCCAGTAGACTATGTGATTTTTCATGTCTCTAAATCTCTCTGAATCTGTGTTTCCTTTTTTTTTTTAATATTTTTTATTTATTTCTAGGAGAGAGAGAGAGACAGCGTGAGCAGGGGAGGGTCAGAGAGAGAGGGAGATACAGACTCTGAAATTGGCTCCAGGCTCTGAGCTGGCAGTCAGCACAGAGCCCGACGCGGGGCTCGAACCCACGAACCGCGAGATCATGACCCAAGCGAAAGTCGGACGCTTAACCGACTAAGCCACCCAGGCGCCCCTCTGAATCTGTGTTTCCTAAGGTACGTTGGTTATACCTAGCCGAAAGACCCAGTAGGATTGCTGTGAGGGTCCAGGGAGTTAATCTATATTGAAATGTTCTGCATACTCTAAAGAATAACTTTTCAAAGTGTTAAATCAAAAATTTGATTCTGAGCAATGGTAACAGATGCTCTGAGTGGAAGGAGTTCCTGGGCAAATTAGTTTGGGAAACTGCATTCTGCCTTGAAGATGCCCCATGTAGAGGACATGTGTCGTCCTACTGAGAATCTCTGCCATCCTTTTCGGGTAATGGGATCCCCGCTGTTGGGGCATTACTCCTCTTTCCACTCCACATGCGGCTGATGAAACTACTACTCACCTGGGGAAGAGAGCAGGGCACACCACCTTCTGCCCTGAAACGTTTTAGTCATTGCAAGACTTGTGGCTTCCCAAGGTCTAAGGATGTGAGCCCAGACCCGCTGGCAGCCATGGCCTGTCTCATGGTAGAATCAACCTGCAGCAGAAACAGGACAATCAAACTCCCTTTTAGGCTGCTTCGATTTGGACTTCTGTTAAACACACTCTTCATAAAGCTCCACTATGAAAAAAGAGAAAACACTAGCAGACTTCAGTGAGACATGATTTTAAAAATCAAACATACGAAGTTAATTTTTTTATTTTTATTAATTTAAGCCATAGTCATGAAGAAACCACAAAAAAATGTCACTTACACACCAATAAATTGTAATACTGAGAAGGAGAATTACCAGGCTAGAATTATAATAATGTTGAAGAGAGAAAGTAAGCATTAACAAATAAGTTGAAAAAGCACTTAAGGATATTTTTAAAAATTTTGGTATTCTGAGGATTTTTCCTCAAATGGTCTAGCTCATAGTTGATTCTCATGACAATATTCTCAGCAGATCATTGCTATGTGACTATCAGTTGCATTTTCTGTACGTGAAGAGCCTGACAAAATGTTCGGGATTGTGTGAGGCCCCCCCAAACCTATGTCCTGTTGATTAATTTTTCAGCCATCACACGACGATGATTTTCTTGTCTTAATATGATGATGGATTGAAACATTTCATATTCACTGTATAATAATCTACTGGAGAAAAAAGAAAGAGAGACTGAGAAAGGAAGTTTTCAAAATGTAAGAGATGTTCTAAAGGCAAGAAGACCATAGCAGCTTAACCCTGTGACTATGTAATTTTAAACCTTAAAATATTTTCAGATATATAGATATTTGGAATGGTGGAGTTTCAGCCTAAATCTAACTTGGCCTTCATCTTAATTGGCTGAGTCTGCACATTCAATAAAAAAAAAAATGCTGAATTAAATAGCACCTTCTGCTCCTAACTCACAGCCCCACTCGCAGTAGAAGCCAGGAGCCTTCAAAATGGTGAGGTATCTGTTAGCATGCTTTCAATGGAGGTAAGAGAGGATGCTATTTAAAGTGGCTTAAAATATAAGATGATATAGTGGCTCGCAAGGATTTTATCACTGACTCAGGATCTGTCCATCTTTTCTTTCTTTTTTTTTTTTTTTTTTTTTAGGGGGAGTGGGGTGAGAAAGGGAAGGGCAGAGATGGGGTGAGAGAGAGAATCCCAAGCGGACTCTGCAGTCAGTGTGGATACTGACGCAGGGCTCAAACTCAGGAACGGTGAGATCCTGATCTGAGCAGGAAGAAGAGTCCGATGTTTGACTGAGCTACCTAGCCCTCCCCTCCCCCCCCACAGCCACCTGGCTTTTTATTCTAATTCGTCAGTTTTGCCCTCAGACTTATCTCTTCCACCTAATTGTAAATTGGCTGCACCAGCCCCAAATACTGCATCCTCATCAGATACAAAAGGCCATATATTTTCCTGGTGCCTCTTATTCATGGTAATAATTTTCACAGATGCCTCCCAGCAGGGAGGCTAGAATTGCATCACGTGACCATCTCCTTTTCTATTCCTGGAAAGATGACTAGATGTCTTAAGTGATCCAGCATTTACCTTCCTCTGGTGGACAGAGTAACCTCCCGATATTTCAATAAAGTCATGCGTCTGTGTGGACAGGGGAGGAGTAGAGAACAGCAGGGTTTCCCACAAGTCCCTTGAGAAGAAACTTTTCTGATACGTAATTACCAAAGGAAAGAACAATGAAAAAGAAGAAAATATCAATGTAAAATAATCTGAGGAAAATTAAAATACAAATTACTTAAAAAATTGTCCATAAGTAAATAATATTGCGTTTTTTAAAAATGTTTTATTTATTTCTAGGAGAGAGAGAGAGAGACAGCGTGAGCAGGGGAGGGTCAGAGAGAGAGGGAGTCACAGACCGAAACAGTCTCCAGGCTCCGAGCTGGCAGTCAGCACAGAGCCTGACGCGGGACTCGAACCCACCAACCGCGAGACCACGACCTAAGCGAAAGTCGGACGCTTAACCGACTAAGCCACCCAGGCGCCCCAATAGTATTGGGTTTTATGGTGTTGCCAGAAATAATGTTGAGAGACAATGTCTACAGCTAAAACTCAACAGGCAACACTTGCTTGAAAAATACACCTTTTTGCAGTTAACTTCGGGGGCTGGAGAGCTATATAGATTATCACAGTTTTGTTGGCGTTCCTCCATCCTGCCTTTTGAAATGGGCCTCCAACTGGCGGCTAGACCATATATTTAATTAGATTCAGAGATTAAAGTTTTCTGCAGTTAATTTGGCTCCATTGTGAGTGTATATATATATATATACATATACACAATGTATGTGTATATAAAAACTTTTTATAAGAACCAATACTGGTTCGTAAAGAATCAGGAGGGAAGCAGAGCCCAATCTAGATTGATCTTGTTTATAAAAAACATACTTTACAAGATGCCTTTTATACACACCTGTGAGATATTTCTCTCTGTAAATGAAGGTGTTGGCCCTTTGCTCCACCGAATGTAGTAAATTTGAAGTATATGTATGGAATTGCACTCTTCCTAACCACTTTCATTAAATCAGATGTTTTTATCACCTGATTTACAAAGAAATGTCTGATAGGGGCTCTAATTGTCCCTCATTCCCCCTCCAGGCTCAATATTTTGGCGGGGGCAGTTAAAAATGAGCGCCTCCTTTCAGATGTTAAAGCACAAGCCAGACACTTGAGAGAGTCGCTCACCCCAAGGGCGAGGATGTGGTTCACTGTGAGCAGAAGCATCAAAGCAGCCCCTGTGCTGTGTGTGCTATCCTGAAACTGCCTCCCCTGCCACTTGAGCTGGATAGTCTTGCCTCCAGGACAGAAATCGCTCTGCTTTTCAGACCTCTTCTCTAGCATCACACATGGGCACGTTCTCATAGGTCTTTACAGCTCCTAGGGCTGGTATAAATTTCCCATCAGTTCACCGCCTTTTAGAGGCTTGACAGTTAAGTGTCAGATAAACATAGTGTAATTTGAACGAAGAATGATCTGTGTTATTCTTTCATCGTTCATTTAATAAGCATTTATTATCTACCAGGAACCGTGGCTAAAGATATCAAGAGGTCCCTTCACTTGGGGAGATTTCAGCTAGAGAGAAAGAGATAAAAAGGTAATATATATATGTACAGAAAAGTTAAGAGGTGCCACCAAAGGTGTGCAATGCATAAGTAGGCTACCAAGGAGGAATTCTCCCTGAGGGTTTCAGAAAAATAAAAGGTTGGGGGATGGTATTTTGTTCATAAATAATATAGGTTTACTATTCATCACCAGGTGAATGCACTCTCTCAGCAAGTGGATTACTCCATATCTCTAACTAATCACCAAATAGACATAATCCTGGATTTAGTCAGTTCTGCTTGGTTGCATAGGTTTAAATTTCACCTGCTCTCATAAAAAATATTTTTAGTCACTAATTTTACAGCCTGCACTTAACTCTTTTGAAAAATGATAAAGTATTACAATAATTATTAAGGAACAGTTTTCTTTCATTATTCGTTTAACAGAAGGAGAAAGAGAGCCTAGGCTCAAGCTCAGGGCATGCATGAGAATGTCCACCATGGTCTTTATTTTTTTAAATGATTTTTTAAAAATTTGTTTCTGAGAGAGAGAGAGAGAGAGAGCATGAGCAGGGGAGGGTCAGAGAGAGAGGGAGACACAGAATCCGAAACAGGCTCCAGGCTCTGAGCTAGCTGTCAGCACAGAGCCCAATGCGGGGCTCGAACCCACGAACTGTGAGATCATGACCTAAGCCAAAGTCGGACACTTAACCGACTGAACCACCCGGGCACCCCACCACCATGGTCTTTAAAAGGCTTAAGTAAAATAAACTTGGACTCTATGCACTGTATCATCAGACAGTGAGTTGAAAGTTATGCCGTTTAAGTCCTATTTACTCTGCAGGCACCTTTTTGACTCACTGCTATAAGTAACTATAACACTCTTGAGCTAAGATAGTTTAAGTTGTCATCTGCACGAAGGAGGCCATAATCTGTGGATCATTGACCAGAGAAATCGTGAGAACTCAGCCTGTCCTGTGGAAGCTCAGTAATAAGTGTTGATTGTAGCTTCATGAACTGGTGGATGAGTTGAAAAGCCTTGTGAATTCTCAAAGGGGCTTCTTAAAGGGGAAAAAAAGTCAGTAAATAACTCGATATTTAACCCAGGTTCTCACAAATACTTGCCAGCCTCGTTTGTCTAGACTTAGAACTAAACTAGTTCTTTCAGACCCCCAAAGTTACAACACATCAGCTCTTAGAAGATCCAGTTTCACTCACTGCCAGTTAGTCGTTAATCCTTGATAACTGAAGGTCTTTTGCTGCTCCTGTGTTTTCTGCAGACTTCTGCAGACTCATCAGCAGAAGCAGCCTGAATGGCATGTATCTCTCCACATTGATATCTCTCATTCATACGTGTGATATGCAGCAGGATGCAAAGAATTCACACAATGCAAACAGATGAATGGCCTACAGAACGATGTCTTGGACTTCGACTTACCCATCTCCTCATGTTGGGGATGGAGATTCGAAAAGTGATGATCATGAAAAAGTATGCTTCAACTGAAGAGGTTCTAGGAATATATAAATAAGGCACAGTGACTCAGTCAATATGGGGTTCAATTTAAGAAATAAAACAGGGGTGCCTGGGTGGGTGGCTGAGTGGGTTGAGCTTGATTTTGGCTCAGGTCATGATTCCAGGGTAGTGGGATCAAGTCCTGTGTTGGGCCCTGCACTGAGCATGGAGCCAGCTTGGGATCTTTTATCTTTCTCCTTCTGCCCCACTCCCCTTTTCATGTTCTCTCTCCCTCTCTCTCTTTCTCTCAAATAAAAAATAAATAAATAATAGAAATAAATAAATAGTACACTAGAAGACTAAACTTCTCTTAAGGGAAAACTTTGCCCATTCCCTAGCCATCTACCACATAACTAAGAATCATACAGTGTTCCTGAAATAAAGTAGACTCTAGAAGAAAACAATGCCCTGCAGAACTATTCCAATTAGACATCTTTAATCTTTGAATCACTCATTCACTCAGAAAGTTTCTATTCATTCAACATTGGCTGACTAACTTGAGGGTTTCAGTGAAGAATGAAGTCTGGAGCCCTTCCTTCAAAAAAGTATTAAGAAATTAGAGATGGTAACAGGAAAGCATTAAAGCAAGAATGGGCCTCTCTAAGTTCAGGGCCCTGTATGGCTGTGGAGAAGCCGGCCTTTTGCTCATTACCTGCTGGGCATTGTACCCAATAATGCAGAGGACAAAATATGAATAGGAAATAGTTCTTGTCGTCAAAGAGCTTAAAATCTAGTAGTGGAGATAAGACATGTCCAAAATCTGTAAGTCAAGGATATGAAGGGTGGCTAATGACATTAAATGTGTCCACTGCTTGGGTCAGAAGAGGGAATGGAGGTGTATATCCCTGTTTGCTCCACAGGAAGGGTGTCTATCAAGGTGCAGTTCCCTCTCTCACATTATGCAGTGGTCACACTTGTTTTTGGAAAGTCCTTAAGTGCATATGAAAGCGTGATTCCTTCTGACTAAATTGATTTCCACCTAATGTTTGCTTGACTAATCCTGCTTCTTCCTTTAGATCTCACTGTATTACTAGGCGAGAAATCCCCCCAATTTAAATTGGGCCCCTCTGTTTTGCTCTCACGGCTTTCTGGATCTTTCCTTGTAAGCATGTGTCACAAATATTTAATTTTAGATTTAAGTTGATGATTCGGTATTCATTTACTGTAAGCTCTGCAGTTGTTTGCTGGCATCTGAATGGCATGTATCTCTCTGCATTGATATCTCTCATATCAATGTAAATAAAAGGGTTGAACAAACTTACAAGTATAATTTTAAAACAGCAAAGTGCCCACTTTGACTGGAGAGTGGGCTTGATGGATGGTAGGAAGTAGAGGTAGGTAGGGCTTGGTGGGTGCGTGGGTGGGATCATAGTGTGGAAATGCCAGAGACCTTAATGGAGGAGTTTGGGCAGAAGTATAACTAATGGGGAATCGCTAAAGGTTGTTGTTGGATTTTTTAAACCCAATCACTCTTTTTTCTTAGCAGAATATAAGAAAATAAAAAATAGAGTAGTGTTTGAAACACAAGTGCTTCTAAGCAAGCTACAGGCTTATTGGAGTGGGCTTTTTGGAAGAGGTGAATGTCTAAACAGCAGATTTTTAAAAAGGTAAGGCACCAACCTGAATGGAGGGAGAGGATTGGGGGAGGGCATATGGAAACAAATGTGAAGACAAGAAAAACACTTGACATTTTGTTAACAGAGTGAATTTAGTCATTTAACGTGTCACTCTTGAGAAGCACTTCTTAAAACATTCTCCTTTTTCCTAACCCCTAGTTGAATTAATAGAGAAACTATTAACTGTAGTACATTTGCCTAAAATAAGGAACTTCAGTTGAGAAACATGTGTGAGCTCAGTCTACACTAACCACACACAAAGTTTCATTTTTAGTCATTTTAACTTACAGAACTGCAAAGAGAGACTGAATCCCCAATACTGTCACTTGTGGGGGGGGAGGTTAATTTTAAATGGATGATGAAAAAAATTACCATCTACTAGAATTCATGTTACTCTGAAGCATTGAAAGATGTTGTGATATAGAAGTTTAAGAAGAAAAAATAAATCCCACCCCCTCCCAACAATAATTCAGGACCAACCAAAAATTATAAAAATGTGTCCATTCTGGGAAAAGACTTCTTTTTTAAATTAGATGCATGACACAGAAGCCAAATAAACCATTTTTAAAATACACAAAAAATGTTGTATTCCATCAATTTCTATCAAACATATTTATTACAGTGCTTTCAAGTGTTGATTTAAGGTCAACATGCAACCACTACCTTTGCTTAAAGAAAACAAAATGCTTGACGAATGTGGAAGAGAAATTATATCCCTGCACTATCCATGACAGGCTGGCATTTCACATCTTGACATATTGCTACTGAACATGGCATGTAAGGTTGGATGATAGTAAAAGGATTGTTGAAATTTAATGATTACAACACATGCTTTAAAACTCAAGGCTTCTATTACTGGGTTTATGACTCAGATGTCATTCCTAATAGGGTTATTTTTTTGTTGCTGTTCAGCTTTTAAACTCCTACTAGTTGATCTATGAAGATGAATCATAGCCTGCTTCACATCCCTCCATCCATTTTGAGACTTTCTTTCAAACTACCCAAATTATTAATCAAGCCAATGTATATTATAATTATTCACTCATGATTTCAACATGCATTAATTGTCTATAATGGGACAAGAACTGTGCCAAGGGCTAAAGATACAAAGAATAATAAGATAATATACCCTGAAATAATTTTCAGTGCTCTGTCTTCTACTTTGAGAATTATTTGGAAGAATCTTGAACATTTGGTTGTGTTACCATGTAAGGCAACAGTAAATATTTTGTTCCTCACACCATGAAGCTCATGGGTTCTATTTCTGAGGCTTGAATAAAGCAAAACAGGCACCACAGATATTATAAACAATATTTCTAGATAGCCTTTCATAGCTCTGGAGGGAAAAGATTGGCTTCCTGCAAGTTTGTGAGGAGAGAGCTGAGGAATAGATATCCTGCTACAAAGAGATTCTCTAAATGGTAAGCACTGCATTGTGTTCACTTTCTGCCTTTAAATTATTATTAATTTTTATCTAAAAAATTTGTAAAATGTTTCTAAATTCCCCCTCCGTTTCTGGTAAAAGCAATGAAGCATAGAAGGTATAAGGTCTGTTTGACCTTAGAAGAAATATTCATGGTTAGATAAAGGAGAAAATTTGTTGAAAGGGATTGTATTATGTGGGCTAAATAAACTCTCAGAAATTTGAACAAGCACCAGCATCCATGATGGTACCGTCAATCTTTAAACAAGGTGTTACAATTTAGGTTTTGATTGCTTAGTCCACAGTTTGATTACTGTTTCCCACATCTTTTTTTTTTTTTTAAGTTTATTTATTTATTTTGAGAGAAAGAGAGAGGAAGGGAGGGGCAGAGAGAGAGACAAGAGAAAGGGAGGGAGAAACCAGGTTTCTCATTGTCAGCACAGAGCCGGATCGGGGCCTTGATCCCACGGACCACGAGATCATGACCTGAGCCAAAATGAAGAGACAGCTGCTTTACAGACTGAGCCATGCAGGTGCTCCACTTTTCCCACATCTTAAAGAAGCAGATAGGAATTTTGAGCAGTAACCTTAACACCTTCCCTGACTTGGAAAAAAGAAAATTGTGGAAGAGAAACAAAACCAAATGGAACAAAGCAACATGTATCAATATTAATCTAAGTGAAACATAGTCTCTTTTCTTTTTCTACTTTGCTTTGATTGTTTCAGTCTTGTTTGACTTTTGTTTTTGTTTTGCTTTTATTTTTTAATCTTTATAGCAAGTCACAGTTTCCTTAAAAAAGAAGATTAAGTTGTTAATGTTTAAAAATTATCATGCACTCTCTTCACTTCCCTGGAAATCCTAAGGGTGTGGTAAACAGGGAATGAATTAAGGGGAAGGTCATCAAGAGGTGAAGACATGCTTTGCATGTCTTTTTCAAGATTATTGCAAAAGTGACCTCTCGCTCTTAGGCTAACCTGAAACATTGCAAGGTTGTTGAGAAGCCCTGAACAAAGCAATGATGTCAAACATGCAGTAAACCAAAGCTGGGTCTGTGGGGGCTTGGGAGCTGGGGTATTGTCCAGAAAGCTGAGTGCCGAAATTGATCAAGCTACTCTCTGAACTACAGATTCTCAAAATGTAGCAAGCAAGTATTCCTGAACGACACATAGACATAGATTGTTGGGCTCTGTCTGCAGAGTTTGTGATTTATTAGGTGTAGAGTAGGAACTAAGAATTTGTAACAAGTCTTCAACTGACACCCCTGTTTCTTGGGAGACCACTGCTGAAGGAGGGTTTGAATGAAATCAGGGCGGCTGAAGGAAAGTGAAGGTAAGAAACTGCCACAATAGGAAGTAATAGAGCCCTCAGTATAGAGGAGTAACACCCTGCCTGAAGTGTTCAAGTTGGAAAGAAAATGGTAACAGTGAGTGCTGTTCTAGGTAAACTAAAAGGATCTGAGCTTGACTCATCCCGTTTGCTTCTTGAACTCAAAGATCTTTTAGGGTCCTTCTATGTACTATTTGAGATTCTAAGTACTCTAAATATAAACTCTATTATGACTGTGTTTTTTAAAATAAATGTTTATTTATTTATTTTGAGAAGGGGGGGTGCGAGTGAGCAGGGGAGGGGCAGAGTGAGAGAGGGAGACAGAGAATCCAAAGCAGGCTCCCTGTTGTCAACCCAGAGCCTGGTGCGGGGGCTTGAACTCATGTAACTGTGAGATCATGACCTGTGCCAAAACCAAGGGTAGGACAATTAACCGACGGAGCCACCCAGGAGCCCCATGATTATTAAATTTCATGTCTGTATTTTGATAGCAGAAAACTGAAGTTCATGAGAAAATTAGAAAATGGTAATAGGAAAACCACAGTGAAACATCTCAACAGGGGAGGCTTTAAAAAATAATTACATGTACTAAGGAATCTAGGGTTAGGCTGCCACCTGCTAACGGAAGCTCAGGAACTGCTCATCAAAGTCTGGGGCAATGAGTAGCTGGTTGTAATGTGTGTCCACTGACTGGGACACGAGGCAAAGGGAACCTTTTATTGGGCGCCTACTGTGTGCTATGATCTCTTCCAAGCACCCTTTGACTGTTTATCTCATTTACCCTACAACTTCTCTAAGTTGATATTATTAAAACATTTACAGGTGAAGAATATGAGACAAAATGACTAGCAAACATGCCAGATGTCACATACTTAGTAAGCACGGGATCTGGGAACTGTGATCTGATTTCCTCTGATGACCGTGTTGTTTTTTTTTTTAATTTTTATTTTTTTTAAATTTCATCACTGCCTTTCCCTCAGCTACAGAATCGAGGACTCTGGGAGGTCTGTCTCTCTATCAAACCCCTCCCCTGTCCTACGTGCCTATCTGAAAACAAAATGATCGAAGTCCCCATTTTCTTACCATCAAATAACACCATTACCATCCTAGAAGAGAGATGGTATGTTTAGTTATTTCATGGAAATTACTCTGGAGAAAGTGGGGTGAAAGGCAAAGAGCCAAAGTTTGGGGGACCAACTAACCTCAGTGTACACTGTGGTTTCATTAATGCTGTCACTCTCCAGCATTTTCTGGGTGACATACCAGGGTGAGGTCAATCATAGGTAATATATAGGAGAATAATCAGACCGATGCGACCCAACTGGGAACCAAGTGACAGAGGCATAATCCCCTGTCATATTGTAGAGTTTACGGAAATACTAATTTCTTCTGCTTTTCTCTGAGTAATATTAATATCATAAGCCAAAACACTCAGAAAGTGTTTTTACTACTACTCGTTAGCAGCTCTCTTTTGTTTTTCTCAGCAGTCCCTTATCTTAACTCTTTTACTTTTGTTTCCTGTTCTGCTGGTCTCTTCCGCTTTGCAATGCTTCTAATCTTCCAGTGAGCAAAAAATGTCTTTTGTCTCATTACCTCCTTAGAAAATACACACTAGCCGAGATCAGAACATTCTCTGGAGGCAAGATGCTGTCTGAATGCAAAGTTTAGCCAGCCTGAAATTGCATATGCATCCTCATAGTCCATAATTTAGTTTTCATATGTATATTCCTGTGAAATTAGCTTTAATCTTTCCTGATTATAAAAGTAAATATGCCAATTGTTGAAAATCCTAAAAATACAGGTCTTTATTTTACAAAAGGAAAAGTCCTCCAAAATCCTGCAACCCAGGAAAAAAGCTACATTATTAATATTCTCAAATTTTTTCTTACCGGTTTGCATTCACTGTGTGTGTTCATAATTGAGTTCTTGTGGCTTATTTCACTTGAAATTATATCATTTCATTTTTCTCTGGTCATAATTTAATAACATAATAGCATAATATTTATCATATGGCTATCCCTGCCTTTTATATTTGTTTGTTTGTAATCCCCACATGAAAGGAGCCACGATAGAAATATGTGTTGAAATTACCATAGCTTAAAAAATAGGACTCATGACAAAAGACATGGTAGAATGCATGTTCAAGTTCATAAATGTTCACTTAATGACTTGGAAAAAGTGTACAATGTGCAGCTCTAGATTTGGCAACAGAAGAATTAATTAAAGTCTCAAAAATTCAGTATCACTCAGGGATTCAGAAATGGTTTTATAAATTCATGTTTTATGTTATTATTAGGAAAATGTTCACTGACTGCCATTTTTGTTATTCTTTGGAAGACAGTCAGTTTCTATAGATATCTGTTGGGGCAATTGGAAATGAAGATAACTTTTGTATGCTTATATTTTTGCGATATAAAAAACATTTTTAAAGAAGGGAAATACCAGTTCCTAATCTTTTAAAAAAATGTTTATTTTACTTTGGGGGTGAGAGAAGAGAGAAAGAATGAGAGAGGGAGGGAGGGACACAGAGAGACAAACAGAGGATCTGAATTGGGCTCTGTGCAGTCAGCGGGCAGCCAGATGCAGGGCTCGAACTCACGAACCTGACACTTAACTGACTGAGCCAGCCAGGTGCCTCCTTTTTTTCTAGTTCCTAATCTTATACAAAATAATATAAATGATAGATGGACTCACTGAAAGAAGAAAAATGTCAGACTTTAGATTATAATTATTTTATTATTTCATAGTCAAAGTGCTCTATCTACTCTTTACTCTTACCTGCTATATGAATGCAGGCAATTTTTCATTCAGTGACTCTCCACTTTCCAATCTGCAAAATGAAGGCGGTTGAATCAGATGATTTCTCAGGCCCATAATAGCCCTCAAATCATGAATTTCTGTGTTCTGAAAGGTTAATTACTATGATATCTAATATCAAAGTGTAATAAAATTGTATTAGGTGCCTTGTTTTTGAGAATGGAAAAGATTATGCTTAGGTTTATTAGGGGGGATCTAAGTGATCGACTCAGGGTTTCCCCTCAGGTCATGATCTCATGGTAGTGAGATGGAGCCCAGTGTCAGGCTCCATGCTGAGCATGCGGCCTGCTGGGTTCCTCTGTCTCTCTCTCTCTCTCTCTGCCTCTCCTCCACTTGTGCATGTGCTCCCTCTCTCTCTAAAATAAATAAACTGAAAAAAAAAGATTAGGTTCTTTTCAGACACACTTATACATTAGTTATATTAAAACTCTAGAAATTAAAGACATACACAAAGTATCACGGTTAACTCTAGTGACTGATTATATAGAACTATATATTGTGGGTGTAGCCATAATTCATTATAATGATTGTTGTAAAATATTTATTGAGTTCTAACAAACAGCTCTAGAAAAAGTAAAAATCTACATGGCCAGTGACCAAAGAAGTCTAATTAAATAGCTCTAATCTAATACACAGTCCTACAATCAGGTATAGACACAAAACATGAATTAAAAAACAACTTGTTTAGTTGAAAAAAGAATCCTCTTATCAGAGCACTATTAGCTTTAATAAGACTGCCATTTCAATAAGGGACAATTGAGAGAAAATACTTCTTTATCTTATAAAATGAAGGATTACACAGGAAAGTATGCATTATCCCAGCATTTAAATTGTTTAAAGTATTCCATAGTATAGAATTTTTCCTCTTGGCTCCATAAAAACATTCCATACAAAGTTATTTTGGAGGAGTACTTTAAGAGTTGCAATCTTGTCATATGAAGACACATTATAAAGTGCATACTTCTTACAGTGCCTCCTCGGCTTGCCTTTCGCTCTTTAGCCTAAATCAGTTCTCATTGTCTTTGTTTATATCTGAACCACGCAGATGAATGCGTCCTTTGTGGCTTACCTTTGTCATGTGAACACAGCAGGGGCCGGGAGGCGTGGTCAGAGTCGTGCTGGAGAGAACCAGAGTCGCTTCAAATGTGACTCTGACCAGAGTGGCTTCTGCTCTTCACTCCTATTTTAAAGATTGCTCAGACTGTTTCAATAAATGTGTAGAAACATGTTTGAGGCACAGCATGCCTCTCTTATTTTGCTGATAAAGAGTCTCTGGCATTAGCCAAACAGACTTCTTGGAACAGAGACCCCTTTAAGCGGCAAGCTGCCGTGTCCTCTAGCAAAAATCACCCTTCCACATTTTCTTTTCTAAGCCGTTTGCTGATTTTCATGTTAATGTTTACTTTATATATATATATACTATTATATATATATACTANCTCCTATTTTAAAGATTGCTCAGACTGTTTCAATAAATGTGTAGAAACATGTTTGAGGCACAGCATGCCTCTCTTATTTTGCTGATAAAGAGTCTCTGGCATTAGCCAAACAGACTTCTTGGAACAGAGACCCCTTTAAGCGGCAAGCTGCCGTGTCCTCTAGCAAAAATCACCCTTCCACATTTTCTTTTCTAAGCCGTTTGCTGATTTTCATGTTAATGTTTACTTTATATATATATATACTATTATATATATATACTATTATCTAT
>NW_027551565.1:449124-516536 GCF_008692635.1 Crocuta crocuta
AAAGTAAACATATATATAATATTAATATATATATATATATATATACAGCCTTGAATGCCTTGCATTTTGGCAAAGTGAACTAATTTTATCTTTTGGCTTCTAAATTATTTAAAACAAACAAAAATGTTGACTTTCATTTTCACATCAATTGATATTCCGGATCTTCTTTTCATAGGATCTAATGTTTCTGAAGGTATAAAGAGGCCACTTATTTCAGTTAACAAGANAATGCCTTGCATTTTGGCAAAGTGAACTAATTTTATCTTTTGGCTTCTAAATTATTTAAAACAAACAAAAATGTTGACTTTCATTTTCACATCAATTGATATTCCGGATCTTCTTTTCATAGGATCTAATGTTTCTGAAGGTATAAAGAGGCCACTTATTTCAGTTAACAAGAAAGTCTGGTCATTTACTCTTTCCAACTAACAAATGTGTGGCAAAGAGTCAAACGTGCCTATATCCAACCTGTGAAATAGCTGTAGTTAAAATATAAGCTGTTTAACATTAAATTTAATGTTAGCAACCTCGCAAATGCCTTCTCTACAAGCCAGGGCCTTGCAGAAAGCCATAAAAGGGAAGGAATATAATTTTGTTTGCTGGCACTTACTGAAAAGCTAAAATAGAATGGTAACAGAAATCATATTTGCCAGCTCTAACCGAAGGAGTTGTGAAACATCATCGCAGAAGATTGTAAGTTATTGTAAAAATGTTGTAGTTACTGTGTTATTAACTATGCTGGATAGGAGTTGAAGCTTTTGTTTAGCTGAAAAGTATTTAGAGCCAAAACAACAATTAAGTAGCATAGAAAGATCTAAATATGTGCTTCAAAATGTATTCCATCCATTGATATAGAGAATTGTAAAATTTAGCTTTAAGTTGAACTATGGTAATTCATTTTTTACTCCCTGATGATAATTAGACTTTTTGCAATGATAGTTTTTAAGTGTGATAATGTAGTTTTCAAGTAATATCTTTGAAATAACTCACTTAGTTTTCCAGTGGATAGACTAGAAGGCAATAAAACTATATGTTGATGATTTCATAAATTCTGAATTTTAAAGCAAAGTTTAGCATGTGCAAGTTGGCTAAAGCACACTTCTAGTAAGAAATGGCTCGATTCATACAGTGAATTATTCTTTTTAAAAGTGGCTCATTGACTGTGGCTTTAGTAATGTAACCCTTTCAAATAACGTGTATGTGTTTATACAGCCTGCACATATTTTGCAAGATTCACAAGCTTCGAATTACGGATTTGTATATAGAATTGCGAGGAAAGTTTGAGTAAAATGCCACTTTGCCAGAACCCTAAAAAAAATCAGTGTCAGCCACGTTTCTTTTTGCCCTTATACTGCACATTTCAGTGCACTTTAAAAAATGACTCCTTATATTGACTACTAAATTATGTCATTACATTTTGCTGGATTTTAAAGTGTAAATGTGAAAGCTTTATGGAATTATTTTTTGTTCCATTTCTAATTATAATCTTTCAATCTATGTGATATCCAAGGGCACATAGTAAGGATGCAAATCAATTTATATCTTTGTAGGGGTTTTTTTAATAAAAAGAAAACTGAAATGTTCTGACTTTTTTTTCTGGGATTGCTTGCTTATACAATCCGAAAAACAAATTTATTTTAAAATTTAAATTCAAATATAAAGCCTTTTGCCAAGATATGCATTTAGCACTTTTTTTTTTTTCTTCCAGAGAACTTTGTTCCCTGTGAGAACAATTTCTACTATTGAGGCTCTAAGGCCCAAAATAGTTTTAAAGTGGGAAAAGTAGTTTTAAAGAACCTTTCTGTCTTAACTGGATTTATTAATGCCTCTTTTCTCCTTCTCTCCACTACCCTCACTCACATACACTTCAAGTCCTCTGATCAACAAACCCACACACTATTTCCTCCCCAGATCAAGTGTCTTGCAGATGCCGTATGGGTTGTTTATGGCCACGGCAATTATAAATGTTATGCAAATGAGTTCCTTGGATACGTGTTAATAAAAGGTACGGATTCAGTGCTACGAACCAGCTGGCTTCTCTGTCTCCAAAAACTGAATTATTACATGTTCTTGGAATAGGTTTAGGCAATGGGTAAATTTGCATCGGCTCCATGTTCTGTAGGGAAATTTCATTTGCTTCAGAATCAGAATAGCAAAACTTGGTTCTTCTGAACCTGGAAGAGAAAATCTTGACCCTGCCTACTTCCTTATTTTAGTGGTTTGGCTAACCAAAGGCAAACACCCTTTAACTATTTGGGGAAGTGCGTTCTTTTATGGGCTTGAGGACTTCTCTAGATTTCTTTTTTACAGCCTCTCCAGCTTTAGTCTGTGATATTTCTTGGTGTCTTCAAACACCTGAAAAGGCAAAACCTCTGCTTTCATTTCTGTAATAGCTTCTCACACTAGGAATGGTCTCTCAATCTCAGTTGCTCATGATTTTTTTCCCCTTTCCTTGGCTTTCCACCAATGATATACCTTAATTTGCTGCTTTGAATTTCTTTTTTTCTTTTTTTAAAAATTTTTTAATGTTTTATTTATTTCTAGGAGAGAGAGAGAGAGAGACAGCGTGAGCAGGGGAGGGTCAGAGAGAGAGAGAGAGTCACAGACTCTGAAACAGGCTCCAGGCTCTGAGCTGGCAGTCAGCACAGAGCCCGACGCGGGGCTCGAACCCACGAACCGCGAGATCATGACCTAAGCGAAAGAAAGTCGGACGCTTAACCAACTAAGCCACCCAGGTGCCCCTGAATTTCTATATTAAAGACCATCCATATCCTGTATATTTCCCTCCTCAGTGTCCTTGCATCTATCAATTCATCAAAGGCCTATGATTCCTAAAAAGATGAGAGTATAAGATATAAGTAGACATTGAGGAGTTGTTTGAAATCTCAAACGAGAATTATTGGTGTTACACCTAGCTGGTATGAATCTACATACTCAAGTTTTCAAGAAACTGCCCATTCTTTTATGATCATAATTAAAAAATATAATTTTGACTCAAAGACCTCTTTCCACTGGAATGACAGGAAATTCAACCCCAGGCACTACTACCTCCCCTGCCTCTCTTTATTCCACCCTGGTTCTGGAGTAGAATTAGGGGGCAGAAATCAAATGAGATACAAAGGCAGTAACGTGTAGTGCCTTTTCAATAATTTGTTCCTCCCCTACCTAGGACCAGCTCATTGTTGATCCTGCTTTGTTTTCTATGTTCTCTTCCATGTTTCCACAGAAGCCGTAAAACTTAATTTCTCTGTGAGTTCTCCCAAATTGTAAATGTGTACTTAAATTATGCCGGTTAAGTGAAATACAGCTTCGAGCCAATTCAGCCCAATGGCATCATTTTACAACCTTTGTCCTGGACGTAATAAATGGCCTAAGGGCACAACCTCAAGATATTTCTGCTTTCTGTTCTTCCCGAAGGCAGTGGTCGGTCTAGCTACCGTTTCTTAACTTTTCAAGGCAAAGAGGTTCTGTGGAGATGTTCACTTAGATCGCCTCCACTCTAACATTTGGTGATTGTAACTTGTTACCTACCAGTTTGTGCTTCCAGATTTTTCTAGCACCAAAGGATATGCACATAGGCACAACAATAACAAATTAATTTTATCAAATAATAAGCATTGTGTGAGTTCTTAATTTAAAAAGTCTAAACAAACGAGAGTTAAACTGTGCTTTACAGTGATGACATTAGTTTTACTATCCAAGTTATAAAAATGGAGCACTTCCTGAAGCTATTTCTAAATGCTCCCATAGCTCAGCAGTTAGGCACACATTTCAGTGGCTTCTGGGCTCAGATTGATCCACACCATGTACCAACATTTTGAGGGAGCTAACAGAGTGGTTTATTTGAGGCAGTAGGAATCTTGTTTTCTCAGTGTTAGTGCCAGCAATGAGCAAGACCTCTGACTTATACAGGTGACACGTAATAAGGATTAATCTATCCCATGTGTTTAGGGACAAAACTACCAAATTAAAGTAGAGGCAAGGAATTCAGAAGAGAGAGATGCTGGCAGAGTTTGCACATACAGCTAAGACAGGCTTTATTGTTAATAGTGAATCGTGTTCTTGGATGCAAATGTAAAATAAGATAACAAAGCACCAGCACAGTGGCTCTGAGATGGTAGGTACTTAACAAAGGCTTAGTAAAAGCAACGGAAAGCCTTCTGATATCAGGTGGAACTGGAGAAAGGGTTTGGCATACTGTTTATTCTTTGCAGATTTTCCATAGCCCCATTACCGTGGGGGAATATATTAGTAGAGGAGAAACAGTAGACGCTAGGATCCCAATGTATGATGGTTTCAAAGACCCCAAGGTCTAGGCAAGAGCCAATAGGTGAGGCTTGAATCTGGACATGGAGGAGGGAAGAAATGGAAATCCAAGTGGCAGAAGATGAGGCAGAGTAAAATGAGTAGGATTTGGTAACAAAGCTATAGAGAGGGATTGGGGTGGGGCAGACTGGACATAGATGTCTACGCGTTAAAGACTGGATGGTAAGAAGGATACAGGATCCCTTAATTAAATTTTAGTAAATGAAGAGTTACTTTCAGAGCATCTATAATCTGCTCTCTTTTGGACAAACCACATCTTGAAATTTTACATCTAGATACTCTGCATTGGCTCCCTTATAGAAATTGATACCAATGGGACAGATTTTTAACCTCTTCTACTTGATCTGAAAAGTCCTTTAACATAAGACCTCAAACTGCATTTCTTGTCTCTAGACAGCACCCTGCAGGCTTGCTATTCGATATCTACTCAAATGCACTAACATTTCCGCCATTTCCAAAGCCGGCGCCTCAGGCCTGTGTGTCTATCTCCAGTGGCTGCTTTCTTCTGCACCTAGCAAACATGAACCCATCCTGGCACACAGTGAAGATGCCACAGTGGTGAAGCCACACCCTCCCCCCACCCCGCCGCTCTCCCTGGCAGAGCTGCTCACCCCTTTTGTTCTCTGCTACAGTAGCTCTCATTCATGACTTCAGTAGTATGTTCCATCTCTAGTGTGTGGGCTTCTTAAGGAATGGCGTCATATCATATTTATCTCCATATTGCATGTACAGTATGGGGTAGCAGATTAAATAATTGCTAATAAGATGATTTGGATATTTTAGAAGAATGGTCTGTGGTGTTAGATGAAAAGTTAACAGTAGGTTAGGGAGAGACAGCAGATAAGGGGATTTGTGTGCTTGTCTGGGGAAAACTGCTCAAATGCACCAGTGAGGGCAAGTCTAGGCTCTGAGTTGCTGGACAGAGAGAATGCCAGGGCAGGAAGAAAGAGTGGAAGGAGCAGACTACCTTTTTTCCCTTGAGTTTATTTATTTATTTTGAGAGAGAGAAAGCAGGAGAGGGGCAGAGAGAGAGGTAGAGAGAGAAAGAAACCCAATCAGACTCCACACTATCAGCACAGAGCCCAGCATGGGGCTTGATCCCACCAATTGTGAGATCACAACCTGAGCCAAAGTTGAGTTTTGGATGCTTAACTGACTGAGCCACCCAGGTGCCCCAGAACAGCCTACCTTTTAAAGAAGCCTAGCTATGAAGTAAGAGAAAGAGGATGGCTCCTTAAGTTGAATGAAACAGTGAGAAAAGTTTATTTAGTTCAGTGACAATTTGGGCCTGCCTTTAGAGAGGAAAAGAGAGGGCTTGACTGAAAAAAGCAAGTGAGGGGGAAATTAAAGGAGCTGGGAGACAGTATGCTTGGGAGATGAGAAGAATTAGGCTAAAACATAAAAGTGATAAGGTTTGGCAAGGAAAATGGAGAAATCTCTCTTCCTCTAAAATAAAAGCAGAAAGAAAAGGTCAGCTGAGATGACGAGTGGAAAGTTCATATTCAATAGCCTAAATCCTCCCAATGAAAGGGATATAAAGATCACCTGCTGACAGGGAGACTGTCAGAAGTAAGGGCAACGAGTAAGAACAAGTAAGGGCAAGTTAATAGAAAATAAACCAGTAAAGTCACAAAAATATTACTAAGAAACACTGAAAACCCAGTCGAGGTCAGGGAGCATAAATTCACAGTCCCAGCAAGACACATTACTATGTGACATCTTTGAGCAATATGCCGCCATCGGATGGGAGTGGAGAAATAGATTGTGTAATATGTTCAGGATTGGGAAATAGTGTGAAGGTGCTAAGGAAAGGAAAGCATACGTCATTGACCGTGGATCTTTAACTGGGTAATGAGACCAAGGAAACAAGGGTGTCTCATAACTTGAAAACAGTACAAAGGGATTAGAACCCAAGAGTCCTGGCAGGACCAAGCAACAGATTCCATAGAAGTTTAACAGCTCATGAGGTGAGGAGGAGGGCATTGTGGACTCAGAGACAGGTTTCAGAATTTGCTATCTTGAAGGACCACTTCTGGGCAACGACCAGGCTGTCTCTGGTGGAGCTGATCAGTCGGGCTGAGAGTCAGAAAGCCCACTGCTGAGGGCGGTGGTAGGGCGGATGAAAGATAGAGTTCCATCCAAGGGTTAAGGTTATAGAAGCTGAGTCTCCTGGAGGTAAGTAATTGGACGCTATGAGGAAAGCAGCAACAACACAAAGAATTCAAAGGAGAATGAGCAAGGATTGCAGAGCCAAAAGCCTGAATGAGAGTGGGGAGGAGGAGTAATTTCTCAATCTCCTGGCTCTGCTTTGGGAGAGGAAGACAAGTAGAAACATCCTTTGAAGAAGGAAAGCAGTATCATGAAGGGAAACCCATAAAGGTAAAAAGCAAGAGGGAGCGTCCTAGGCAAAGTTTATAACGTGAATGAATTGGCTCACAGCAAACAAATGTTAAATATGTACCAAGGGAATATAACACAAAAAGAAATCATATGCCATTCAGAGGTTACCATTTTAAGACATAAAGTGTTTAGAAAACACAGTGTTTGTAGCTAACTATATTGCTGCTATTCATGGCATACTTTAAAGTAACTGCATCTTAGAAAGTATCCTATAACCAGTAGGTTCTGGCCTAGGATTAATTTGAGTATTGATTTATGCTGTAATTTAGGTCATAATTTTTGGATGCTAAACACTTCCTAGATTTCCTCTAACACACAATGAAAAATGTTAACAGATAAGAAAATAATTCACAGCAGTTCAGTAAATTTAGCAGTTTACTAAATTTTACTGGTATAAAATATATACCAGGTACTCTGTGGACAGAAGATGCTCAGAAGCGTCATTAGAGAATAATTCCATTTTTAGGAATGCTGAGGTTTCAAACTATTTTTAATTTTGTCAAGTATGCAAATAATAGTTGAATATGATCAGAAAATTTTATGGCATGTAGAAATAGAGTGTTTTGAACCTTGACGTTTTTTAAAGAGATATATTTACAAGGTTCAAACAAAATAATATTAAAAGATGATAGCACTATTTTAGAACATTAAAATATACTGAAACTAGGTTGTCTGTGAATTCTTACACATAAAAGCCTTAAATCCAAAGCACTTCATTTTGAATGTAAGTATTTATGCTCTGAGAAGATTTGGAAAATATAGGTTTGGGTCTGTCATTTTTGTAATTATTACCATTTTTATAAACTAAATAAATATTCAGAAATTACTTCCTTTGGATAGTAGGTAGAGAGCATACCTATAATGTTTTATATGAAACTTGTATACACTTCTTGTGGTGTTCATATTATCTGATGATTTAATGCATTTTCAGCTTCTAGAATATTAGAAGTTAAAAAAACAAAGTCACTGCATTACCAAAGGAAAAACAGTTTTGAAATGTATTCCTTTATTGTGCTGAATATGGAAAGCAATCTTGGGCTTATACAATTGTCCTATTGGGTAGAAGCAGGAAACCGGTTCCTGATTAAACAACGACCAAACAGCTCATTAACCCTTTCCTGCCTTTCTAGAAAGTCACAGGTATGTGGCTAGCAAACCTCAAGGAGGCACAAAGAGGTATAGGAGCAGTGGGGGGGGGGGGCGCTGTGAAGGCAGCTAAGGCAGCTCTTTGATGATTACGCGGGTTGCTGGTTCTGCTAAGTGGGTCACTGTAAATAGAATCTACCATGTGTACAAATTCTGTCCTATAAAGCAATAGCTCTCCACACAGTGAACGAAAATTGCAAAACAAAAATGCTAATTTTTCATTTTCTGTGATTCTTTTACCACCAAAGTTCCTCTTGTTTCAGGTATTCATTATTAAATTGGCATAATGACTCCAGTCACATCAGTTTGTGCCTGAACGCACTCTCTGTTTTAACGCTCACCTATACTTTCCCCACGCAGGTCCTTTGAAAACAAATTGAGGCAGCATCCAGCTTTAGCCTCATTCAATAAGGTTCTTTTTTATTAAGCTGGTAATTCAATTCAAGGAAAATGAACACTCTCTGCCATTTTTACTAGTTGAGTGGCTTTGAACAAGCAGCTAAACCTCTGGAAAAAAGAAAAAAGATTGGGATGTTTACTTTGAGTATTAAATGAGACCATGTTTATACAGCAGATACTCAACAAATGTTAGATTCCGATGAACTGATTTGCTATTTGGCCAAAAGGAAATTGAGGCCACAAAAGTACAGAGAACTGAAGGGGTAGAAGAAAAACAATAAAAAGAAAATACAGCTAGTTGTTTTGTACCAATAAAGTTCCTTCAGATGTCTTTTACCCAGAGAATTAGATAGGCCCCTCCCAGAATATTTTAAATATACATTTGTTAATTTAACAGGTGTCAGGCATATATATTTATTTAATAAAAGATTACTTCAATGGAGGAATTTGGATAGCCTATGGATACATTGTAATAAGATCTGAGTCCCATTATCTATTGCGTTGGAAACGTTAAAAGCAAGTGGCTTTCCTGGTCAAAAATCATACTTAACGCTGAATTTTTGCATGAAGTAAGTCTGTTCCTGACAGTAGATGAAAGGACAAGGGGTAACAGATGTGCTTGAGGAAACACCTTATATTGCTATCTTCTGAAAATATTTCTCAAAGGTGAACTATGAAGGAATTTCATTTTTTCCTGGGTTTTGAGAGAATAGGCTGGAATGAGCTGGGCTAGGAAAATGAGTGCTGTACTTCTGATGTCCCAGAAACATGGAAGAGAGGGAGAAAAGGAGAGAGGCTATGCCTGTACCTTTTGTCAGGAATTTTAGCCACGACTCCCACCCTGGATATGCTAACCACCTCTTTCCTGTCCTTCTGCTTAGTACTCCTGCTGACGTGACCATTTATTGTTAGAGGCATCTTGGTTCTCATTTATCTCTGGCTTTCAAATTGACTAAAACCTGCCCTATTCCATTCTATTTCCCCCAAAGATATTCTGTGCTCACTTCCAGCCAATGGCTGTCTTGTGCTCAAGGTCCTCCAATACCTTTTTACATTTCTCCAACTCAACTCTGTCTGGAGAATCTGACCCACAAATCCTCCCATTTATACCTTCTGCACCACTGTGAACCCTTCATTCTGTCTACAAAACTGGATGCTCATAAGAAGGGTATCTTTAGGAAAGATTGTTGATGGCTATGGAAAGTTCAGAGCTATCCCTCTACCTCAAGGAAGGAGTTAATTTAAATTATTTGAAGCAGACTAGCGCTGTCTCTATCTCTTGTCTATCCCACTCTCCTACAATAATGTCGAAAAGTGATTTGTGATTCAGCTCTTACACTGAGATGGGCATTTGTAGTCACAACATAGAGGGTTTAATTAACTAAGCCTTTGTGCAAAACACCTTGGGATGAGGAGGTGCTTGTATCGACAAACCGGTCAAGGTAAGGTTCTTCAAAGGGTCTGTCAGGAGGACGCATCATACAGTAGACGTTGCTAATGAAGGCAGCCAATTTGTTCCTGCCCTTCTCTTGACTTTTCACTTCTCAGAAAGATCCAGAGAAAGACGTCACACAGCTTTCACTGTAAATTCACGCCAGTGCCTGCCCTAGTCTTGTGGGTAGGAAGTTTAGTTCTTTTAAATGTCCATCTCCTTCTTATAACCACTCCTGCCCATTTACTGTTTTGCTGAATCCATGGAAGCTGTTCAGTCATCCAGTGCTCCTGCCTAATTAGGTCTTCCCTACTATCTGACATGTTCATTATGTCTAGCATATATCAACTCCGTTCCTTTTGCCTTGCTTCCTTAGGCACGGTCTCAAAGTTCTCATCAGTATTCTGTTTTTGAGATCTTCATTGTGGTCACCTGTGTCCCTGTCCGTATCAGTTAGGGATTTAGATTGCACCTATTAACAGAGGCTTAGAAAAAGATTTTTTTTTCCCATTTTATCATGTAACAGGGAAATCTGAGCATAGTTATTATCACTACTGGTTCGTTCGCTCCAAAATGTTAGGACCTAGGTCTCTCTGATCCTCTTGACATTTGTGATCACAAGATGGCTGCTCTAGCTATAGTCACCAGGTACAAATTCCAGGCAAGACAAAGGAAGACAGGGAAAGGCCACGTGGCCACACACCAGCCGAATCAGTTCATCTATTTAAAGAACTTTTCCAGAGGGGAGGTGGGTGGGTGGGGATGGAGGAAATAGGTGAAGGGGTTTAAGACCACACTTCTCATGATGAACACTGAATAATGTATAGAATTGTTGAATCACTGTACTATACACCTGAAACTAATATAATACTATATATTAATTATATGTCAATTAAAAACAAAAATTAATTTAAACAATTGGTTGGGTCAAAAAAAAAAAAATGGAAATAAAGAACTTTTCCAAAACTGTACCTGGTAACCTCTACTTAGATTTCAGCAGCCAACAATTACTCTAGAAGAAATTAGAAAGTTTGATATTTTAGGTAGGTTTATTGGCTTTTCCCCCAAAATTGTATGTTTTGTTAGGATAGCAAAAAAGGGAATGAGTACTAGGTAAGCAACAAGCAGACATACTACAGTCCTCTCGCTTCTATTGGATCCTAAGCCTTTATTCATAACTGAAAGAGCATAGGTTTGGGATTGAGAACCCTGTGTGTAATGGTTAACTTTATATGTCAAAAACAAATATGACCTTGTCTAGGCCATAATACTCAGATATATGGTCAAACACTAGCTGGATGTCCCTGTGAAGGTACTTTTTAGATATGATTAACATCTAAATCAGGGCACTTTGAGTGAAGCAGATTACTCTCCTTAATGTGGGTGGGCCTCATCCAGTCTGGTGAAGGCTTTCATAGAAAAAGACTGAGGTTTCCCCAAGGAAGAGGAAGTTCTGCCTTCAGACTGCTTTCTGATTCAAGTTGCAAAATAATGTCTTCTCTGGGTCTCTAGCCTACCAGCCTACCTTACGAATTGTTGGCCCCCCCCCATTTTGTGAGCCAATCCCTTAAATAAATCAAATAAATCTCCATTTCTCCCTCTCAATATATAGATATAGATATACATATATGTATACAGATATAGATATAGAAACACACACACAGACACACACACACACACACACACACACACATACATCCTACTGCTTTTGTTTCTCTGAAGATCCCTGACTAGTATATGGGGTTTGAGTTTTGGGTCCCACACTTTTGAGTGACTTTGGACAAAGTACCTGGGACTCCAAATTAGTTGAAGTAAATCACAGATGTCAAACCTGTGCTCTAACAATGTTGAGGGAGTATGTTTCTGGTTGGGGAGGAAAGGAGTGGGGGAATCTTAGACCTCATTTTTGTATTATTGTTTCAACTTCACCTTCACTTCTCTTTAGTTGAATTTTTTAAATTAAGCTTTCCTGTTCAATCACTTGAAGAAATAGATCTACTGATTCAAAAACACACACCAAGCGATCTTAAAGTTTCATTCCATTTCTAACAACTAAGTGTCATCATTACATGGATACATCTCAAAACATGCTGGATCTCTTCCTGATGGGTGCAGTGGGGACTCTGGCTAAGGGAATTGATTCTCAAAAGAGTAGATGAGCTCCCCCAAAAGTATCCAATGCTGCAAAAAACCAACGCCTTGAAAGAAGTCACAAACCTAGACCAGATCAGTGTGGATATATGGGGTTTTAGTTTAGTGTGTAGGGAGCAGCAGTAAGAGTTCCCAGGCAATAGTGACAGCCAAGGTCACCTGGGTTGTGATGTCATGGGTTAAAGCCATAGTTTAGTTTGATCTGAGGCTGCACAAGTAATTCTCTGCCTCTCTACCTGAGGTGGGGGTGATGTTCCCTGATCAGAATCCTTCAGGCACAGAAAGGTGAATCTTTACATGCGAGTCTCTGTTATCACGGTGAGCCTGGCTAGACCAAGTAGGGGCTGACACTAGGCTAGGTGACCTTTTTATTGCCTGGGACCCTTTGCTCACGGGAGATAATAAAAAGATGAAATATAAATAAATCCTCTGTAACACCACAGCTCCAAATACACACCCAAAGGTCACTGCAGTGTTTTGAGTATAAAAATATCATTTCCATGTTCTCAAAGAGATGTTTTCATTTGGGAGATTATCACTCCTCCCCTCCACGCCCCCCCCCAAACCCCACAAATCCTTGTTTTTCCAAATATAAAAACATTTCTGGAGAAAGACTTTAACTGAAGAATTGGGGAATGGTGTTTAGACCATTTTACGACGCTACTTGAAAAGATTTCTACAAGAAGACATAAACCCATTTTTATCATAATTTGGTGAAATATAATGCAAGCAGAGTTTATTGTTGGAGCTGTCTCTGTTATTGACCCAAACTAATTCTCTGTGAAATTTGACCAGCCTGCTTTTTGTACTTCATTCAGTTTATTCTCTAAGAGCTTTAGGAGAGGTAGTTTTGGCCAAAAGGGTATCAGATATGGCTTAAAATTAATAATTGAACATCTGTGATAGTGTAAGTGGTTAAGAGCATAATTTCCTTATTTTTTATTTTTTTTTAGAAGTATCGGGTTTCCAGTCTTGAGTCGGAATAGTTGCTGGCTGTGTGACCTTGAACAAAATGTAAAGTTTCAGTTCTCTTACTTGTTAAGTAAGGATAATAATAATAGTACCATTTGCCAGATAAGTCCTGATTTTGAAGATTATATGAGGAAGTTCATGTAAAATTCTTAGCCAAGTGCCTGGCACATCACGAAAATCCAATAAGCGCAAGTTCTGGTTTTTCCATTTTATTGAAATGAAATGATGGCTAATTTCAAAAGCTATAAATCACCTTTAATTTCTAAATAGAAGTGAAATCTTGTAAGTGGGTAGTGATTATCCAGAGTTTCTTATTTGCAAATTAAAACCATCATCTTGATAGTATCATGGTCTAACATGGCTCTGCTACTTTGGAGAAACGTGCCCATGAAATGAAAAGTCATACTTCAGGTCAGTCAGTATGGGATCAGAGAGGGGATGAGGTCAGGAAAGTCAGTGTGAAGGATGAGGAGTGGGAAGGGAGGAATGGACGAGAAAAGGAGGGAGGGAAGAAGAGAAAGGAAGGAAGAGTGGGAGGGAGGTTTTGTAAACAGTCTAGAAGAACTAGTTTCTGGGTAATTGGAACTGAGCCCTCAGCCACAGGGCTGATTAACGATGGTACCTCTGCTCCCTGCTCGCCAGAGACCGCCTCCACTGGGCATTGCTGTTGTTCGGGCTCTTCTCTTCCTAGTAGTACCCTCACGGCTGTCTCAAGGTGATCATCCATCCCATGAGCGACTTTCAAAATATCTGCAGCTACTGTCACCTTACTACTTACAATTTAGGAATCCAAACTCACTAGGATCACAAAAGAGAAAGGACATGAGTAAAAGTTATGAAGTTTATTAAGCTTGCTTAGGAACCACCACAGTGGAAATTTAACTCAAAGACCTACGGATAAGTTTTGAATTGCTGCTTAGTGTTATCAAACGAGGCAACTAGTTTTCACCAGTCAAAGGGCTTCGTGCTAAGACTGAAATCAGAAAGAACTGCCTAGTGGAAGAGAAGGGAGCCAGGGGACTGACCAAGGAGACCTGGCTGCATGAGTGAGAGGCAGGAGGTCTCTCAAGGAGGCGCCCACTGCTGGCACCGGTTCAAAAGGCAAGCAGGGGTATAAGCTACAAGTCGGAAACTCTCATATACTCCAAGAGCATCTTGATCAATACCTCTACTCCGTTCTGCTATGATGGGAGGTTTGTCTCCGTCTCTTATTTAGCTTGAACTATACGCAATTAGCTGTACCAGACGTGCTAACAAATCTATATTTATCTAACATTTGCTGTGTATTTTTTCTCTTCATTCTTTTTTTAATGTTTATTTTTGAGAGAGAGAGAGAGAGAGAGAGAGAGAGAAGAGATTGCAAGTAGAGGAGGGGCAGAGAGAGGAGACACAGAATCTGAAGCAGACTCCAGGCTCTGAGCTGTCAGCACAAAGCCCAAGGCAGGGCTCAAACTCACAGACTGTGAAATCTTAACTTGAGCCAAAGTCGGACGCTTAACCAGCTGAGCCACCCAGGCGCCCCTCCTCATTCTTAGTCTACCGTCAGAAGCAGCCTAAGTTTTGAGTTCCCGTCTATAACTATGGATATGAACATTTTTATCTTTTTAATTTTTTTTCCTTTTGTTGTCACTTGTATCGGTGGGAGCTTTTCATCTCAGTCAGAGTGAAATGCTCACTAGCTGAGGAATGACTGAAGGAATTTTCAGTCCAAGTGGGTGTTTCATGGTGGGAAACCCTCAAGCAAGAATTTTGTAACAGACATGAAAAAGTCTCGAGCTCTATGCATTGAATAATAAGAATAATTACACACAAATCTCCTTGCAGGAAGAATGCATATATATGTCATTGTTATTATTATTTTCCTTATTTCCATTCTGAGTGATAGTGTGATGAACTGGAAAGAACATTACTTCTAGGGCCACACAGAAAGTGTTTGAATTCTGACTCTCTCATTTACTCCAGTTGTAACCTTGAGCAAAAGACCTGACCTCTTGGAGTATCAGTCTTCTCTTCTATAAAAGTGAGATGCTACCCATTTTAGAGAGCTATTAGAATGATAGGAGAAAATAGATAAAAGATCTATCACGTGATAAGCTTACAACAAATTGTTTTAATTCTCCCTGCCATAGAGATCGTATTTTACTAAAATCGTGAACTCACTCTAAAATGTTAGTGATTTTGTGTGTGTTCTTTGAAGTTATCATACTTTACATACTTCTCTAATTAAAGAACATCTGTCATTGGATAGGGCTTTTCAAAAGGTAGCACTCAAAAAGCATAGAAAGTATGGAACTTAATATGGTGGTGATGGTGGTAATGGTGATCTTTATTTTCAGAATCTTGGATCTTAATTCTTTTCTTTAAATATTTGCTCATTTAATAAACTTAAAATAAGACAGTTCCTGCCCTAAAGAAAAATACACCTAGCATAGAGTATGGATAAAACAGAGAAGAAAACCCCAATGGGTGTTGTAAACGTGACACAGAGTAAAGAGAAAGTTGGATAGATGGAAGGATCAACAAAGGCTCTGATGGCAGTGGAAAGACTTAATGTGGAGACCTGGGGAACGGGACGAAGAGGAGGGAATTTATGATAAAGAATCAGCATGGTAATAGATACAGGAAATGGCATGTTTGGTGATAAAACTACACTTATCAAGGGAGCATTTCATAATGTATGCAATTGTTGCATCACTATGCTATGCATTTAAAACTAATATAATATTGTATGTCAACTATACTTCAATTTAAAAAACTGTAGCATTTAGGGGCACCTGAGTGGCTCAGTCAGTTATGTGTCTGACTCTTGATCTCAGCTTAGGTCTTGATCTTAAGGTCGTGAGTTCAAGCCCCACATTAGGTTCGATGCTGGGGGTGAAGCCTACTTAAAAAAGATGTGCATTTATAGGGGAACTTTTCCCAAAATCCTTTAGTAAATAAAAAATAAATAAAATTTTATGCATAACCCTAGTATGTAAAATATTTCAAAGTCATAATTAAAAGTATTCTATAAATTCAGATTTAGTGCAGTTACTCCTATGATGCTCTGATCTAATGACATGCGGACAATGAAAGTCCAGGCTAATAAACAATAGTTGCAGTCTCAACGTCCAGTGCACTTGGACCAAAATCTCTTGTAACTCCTGAAACACTTGTTTGGATCATTAGGATGCCAGAGAATTCATTTGAAAAACCACTGAGGTAGAGGAATCTGAATACACCCTGATAGGGGTCTTACCTCAGTTAAAAATGGGAGCTTTTGCACATTTCTTAACGTGAGATGATATTGGATAGCACTGTTCTAGAAAGATGAATCTTGTAAAATGCATGTTATAAAATGATAAATTGGAAGAGGAAAAGGTTGGAGACAAGGAGATCTTTTAATTAGCAGACTGTTGAAATAGGGGCTGAACCCAAAACTGGGGGAGGGGAATGAGGTATTCATTAACATTCTAGTTGAAATTGGAATTTTATTTTCTAATACGAGAACACTATTTTAATTTCACATTCCTAACAGTATTATTGCTACTATTACTTCTACATTAAACACACAAATTTTGTTGTGTTTTTTAAAATTTCAACTTCTTGAAAATTAACCATTATATAAGAAATGGAAACTTTGTAATTGTTTCAGGAGGTAGATTTTTTGCATAGCGTGTGGTTGGAAAAGCTGATTTGAAGATTTTTTTCTTTTTTGTTTTTCCTTTAGGGTTTTAGTTCTTCACCCCTTCCTCCATAAAGACTCTTAGGTCACTCTTTCCAGGATGAGATAAATTAGATATAAATCACTAGTCACTCTTTAAATGTATAAAAGTTTTAGTAACTTGGTTTAAATGAGTTCAAACCCTTTATCTTCTATTTCCATTTTCTGTCACATAAACTTAATGCAAGATAGGATCTTAATTTTCCTTAAAATCTTTCCTAAAGTGTAGATTTTTAATCTGACATTGGAACCAGAGTTTACAAAGAAAAGTTTATAAATAGCCTGTTGCAAGGCTTTAGAAATCAGAGGCAATATTTTGAAGACATAAATGCTATGTCTAAAGGTTTTATAACACCTCCTTTATCAATCATCACCAATAAAAGTAATATTCCATAAGTGAAAAATAATGGAATGTTATAATTTTTGATGCCTTCTTTTTCTATTTCAGTCACTTTGCAGGAAGTCTTTTAAGATGCATTCCACATTTTCTTGCTATTGGAACAATAGTATTATTAACACAATCTTCTCCATTCTCCTGTTCAAAATTTAAATTTCATTCTGGCTCATATTTGGCCATTATGAGCTCCAAAGTGTCTGATTTCTTCAACTCTCTCATTTGCCACCACTAGTCAGGCTTTATGAAACATCAAAACAAACAACAAATGAACAAAAAATATTGTTACAATTGCGTCTAAAATAAAAATAAAAAATAAATGATGACCTTATGGGTCGCTTTGTTGACAGCTCTGTAGCAATCAGAAATACCTTCTGAGTATTCTTCATGTTGACTCTAAAATGGGTAAGGTTATTGAATGATGAATACTGATCAGTGGAATATTGCTGTCCTTTTCTGAGACAGGCATAACTTAAATACTTAACTTTAATTCTAGGTGATTTATGTTAGAAGACATGATAGGAAGAACATAGGAAAAATATCCCAGTAAAGTAAATAAGTTAGCCATGGTTTTGAGAGTCGTGGCTGCATGGAGTGACATTTGATGGTGTTGGATATCCTACTAGCAGTTAAAGGGAAGTTTGTTTTTCTGAGCAGATGTCCCATGTTCCCATGGCACTCTACACTGCCCTATATCATGGTTCATGCATTTTGGGGTAACATTTCTCGTTAAAATCTTTCTGTCCCTCTAGATTAAAAAAAAAACCCTCTAAAGGGAAAGATAGAACTATTTTATAGACACAAATATTTACCCAATATGCACTTATTTTCCAGTTGTAACTGAAAAGAATATTGAAGGTCCGTGTAAAGCCAGACAGATGCAAGAAATCGAGACAATGAGAAAGAATTCACTCTTGCTGGTTTCAGTCCTTGAGGGAATCCGCTATATAAAAAAACAGACAGACAACCAAAAACAATAACAACAACAAAAACCCACACCTTCTGCCAACCCCTACATTTCATCTCTGTTCTAAGTTTCAATCTCCTTATCCAGTCTTCTCTGGATAATGAGTTAATGATTCTCTGCTCCAGGTAGGCCAGATCTTGTGTTCATCACCACACACCATGAAGCTCTGTTACTATACCGTCTTTGAAATCTTCTGGACTCGGCCCCAGCTCTGAGCCACCAACTCTCAAGTACCGGGGGCAGAAAGTGTGTGCTTTGTACAGAGCTATGCCTCAGGTGCATATCCTTTATTATCCTAAGTTACTTTTTGACCCGTTTTAAGGACAGAAATCAAAGGGCAGAGAGGTTAAGTAATACGTCCAGGGGCACAAAAAAGAGAATCGATAGCTCTAGTATCAAAGCCAGATCTATCCTATTTCTTGGTGCTGGACTCAGCATCCTATGTTCCCTGGCCTCATCTTTTCTTGCAAAGCAATCTACATTTTCAATAGCAACCCGACATTTTCATGAAAGCTCCTGGTGACCAACTTTGTCCTTCCCAGTTACCAATGCCTCTTTCCTTCCAGGCTGCGTACACCCAGGAGGATGAACCTGCCTGTTACATTACAAAGACCTGCATGTGGAAACCAGATTGATATGCAGCAGCCAGGAATTTGCATTTTAGGAGCAAACTTTAGAAAAACTAAAAAATTCCAATAATATGCTAGGATTTCAAGCACTGTGACCAGATTCTTGGAAGGTATTTGGGGGCAAGGATATTCCTTGGAGATTCATCAAAGGCAGAAAGCTATTTCCTGAGGTTTGTATAATCCAATCTTTTCTAGTCACAGAATGACAATTTATAGCCAATATTAGCGACAGCGGAAAAGTTGCTGTATTTAGCAGGGAAGAAAGACATGGATGGAAATGGTAGATGTCTTTGTATTTAATGTGCAGATTGAACAGGAAGGATGAAGCATTGGAAGTATAGGGCAGACAGGAAGAAATGACAATTGAAAGAAATGTCAGAAGGAAAACAAACACACCAGATCTTCTTTTCACTGTGTAACAGTTTCTTTACTGTGACAAGAGACAGGGAAAGTAAAATTTCGTGTCTATAGATGACAAGCAATTTTCTTCAATTTACAGTATTTCTCTACCACAGTGCTGTCCAATAGAATTGCTGAAATGACATCAACTCTTTACATCTCAGCTGTCTAATAAAGTTTCCACTAGCTACATAGGGCTATTGAGAACTTGAATGTAACTAGCACTACTAGAGAACTGATTTTTGAAATTATTTTTTAAATTTAAATAGTTTCATGGAGCTAATGGATGCCATGTTGGACAGTGCAGCAGGCAAAATAGAAGCTGGAGCCATTTCTCCACCTTCCGTTTCTGTCGGATAAGTTTTTTTCAGTTTTTACTTTTTTTAAGTATTAGCAAGAATTTGAGGCTGGAAGGCAGTTCAGCCAGTTAAGCGTTGAACTCTTGAGTTCGGCTCAAGTCCTGATCCCAGGGTTGTGGGATCTAGCCACATGGAGGCTCCGCACTGAGTCTACGTGCTTGGGATACTCTCCCTCTCTCTCTTTCTCTTTGTCCCTCCTTTCCCACTTGCATGTGCTCTCCCTCCCCCCAAAAAGAATTTGAGGTTATATAGCTACTAGGACAATTTAGCTTTTATCTGTGATAAACCTAAAGCAAATGGGATGGATCGGATTTCCAAGCTTAGATGCATAATTTCAGCTATCACAAATATTGCTGTTAAAAGAAAAATAATTCAAAATATATACATCGATCATTTCTATTCAAAAACAAAGCATGAATTTCATTTATATGAAATATCACAAGGTATTAATGAGCTAAAGTAAAAATTACCTAAAATTGTGGTTCCCTCTGTATCACGGAAGAATGTGCTCTCTAGGAAAACATCAGCCCATGACGCGCACCTCCTTCCTTTGTGGAGGGAAAAAGATAGAGAGAAAAGATAGAATAAATAAAAAGAAAGGTGAGGATATAATGCAGGCTTTGCAAACTCACACATCTACAGAGCCTGGGCAAGGCCGTAGGTAAATATGTGACTTGCAAAGCCATGCTATGTGTGAGGCAGAGAGGGCTGCACCCTCCCCCAAGGTATTTTCCTGCTCTGGGGCCACCTGCTCAGCCAATCTGCCCCCAACACTGCCATTATTTCCCCCACCCACCTGCGGCAGCCACCTGGCCTCTTTCAAGTGAGTTTGAAAACCACTGTACTAAGTGATTTCTAAAGTTTCTTTCAGTTCCTGCACCTTTTGATTCTAGGATTATCAGTCCATATCCTAGGGAAGGGGGGTTGCAAAAAGTGAGTCTTGTTTTAATCAAAATGTCATAGCTTAGAGTTTTCATGCATAAGGATAATTTTATAGGTACCACAAGTATTTATAGATTAGGGATTTGGAGATTATTATATGCAGTTTTTCCCTAGGTAAAGCACTATCTACTGTTTATTTGTACAGCAACTCAGAGCTTCTAATTTAGGGGCGACATGGGGTACACGTAACATGGGGTACAACATGTATGTCTTTTATATTTCACCTAAAACCACCATATATGCACCTGCCGGGAAACCTAAGAACACAGTAGGTGCTTAATGAAATGTTTAATGAATGATTGATGCATAGATCCCTATAAATGAACATAATTAAACTTTTACACAATAAAACTGATTACTCAATATCTTCAGCCTGAAGACTTCTAAGTGTTTTGATTGTGACAGTTCCTGGAATCATAATGCTCCTTTCAATTTGTGTTTTTGATGTAGTTTATGGTTTACTATGCAGTGGCTTGATTGCTCCTTTTACAATAGGTTGCTGGTTTCCTATTTGAGTGCTCTAAAGTGAAAATAAAAAGTGATATTTAAAAAAATTTATATTTGAAAATCTTTATGAGCCAGGAAAACATGCTTAGTAATTTAAAAATATCTCTTTTTAGTGGTCCACAATTAATAAATATCATTAGGATTTTATTGGTGTGTATGGGGGAATGGTAGGCATTACATCTTTTTAAAAATAAATATTCCAGGAGTATCTGGTGGCTCAGTTGGTTAAGCATCTGACTTAGGCTCAGGTCATGATCTCATGGATTTCGTGAGTTCCAGCCCCGCCTCAGGCTCTGTGCTGACAGCTCAGAGCCTGGAGCCTGCTTCGGGTTCTGTGTCTTTGACCCTCCGTTGCTTGTATTCTGTCTCTTTCTCTCTTAAAAAATAAGTAAAACATTTTAAAATATTAAAAGTAAATATTTCTAATGAATCACACTGATCATAAAGTCACTAGTACCTTAGAATTACAGAGTTTATTAGATATCTCCCTTTAAGAGAAGAAAAAAATGGATAAAACAGGTTGTCCTCTCAATGTAAATTGAGGGAAGAAATCTGAAAAGAAAAACAGTGCAAGTGGGGTGGGAGTTTGGGAGAGGACACACGCAAAATGGCCTTGACTTCTTTTTCTGGGGCTCCTGAGGCAAAAATGCAAAGAAGAAATCAGGGTAAGAAAAAAAGAAGAAATGTGGACAAAATAGAGTCAGCTCCTGTAAAGTCCTTGCACAATCTTCACAAGTAATGTTTCCATTCGTATTTATAAAAATACTACCAGAAGAGTAAGTGGTTGATTTAAATGTCATATTTTGAAAGCTTTAAAACCTGGATGTTGATTATATGATTTTCTAGGTTTGAGAAATAAGTTAGAAAATATTTTACAAGTTCAAAAAATATCAGCACTGATGAATATCTGAGAAATAATTAGTCCCGATCCCAACTTTTCTTTTTTTTTTTAATGTTTTATTTATTTCTAGGAGAGAGAGAGACAGAGAGAGACAGCGTGAGCAGGGGAAGGTCAGAGAGAGCGGGAGTCACAGACTCCAGGCTCTGAGCTGGCAGTCAGCACAGAGCCCGACGTGGGGCTCGAACCCACGAACCGCGAGATCATGACCTAAGCGAAAGTCGGACGCTTAACCGACTAGGCCACCCAGGCGCCCCCCGATCCCAACTTTTCTAAGTAGAAGAACTAAGCCTCAGTGGTTTGAAGTTGACATGACTGGTCTATGGCAGAAACTGATGTACAGCTCAGATCTCCCAACTCCCCCATCCAGGGCCCCTTCTACTCCATCAGATGCCTCAGTCGCAATTAATACTCCCAGAAATCCCATCAGAGTCTGAGATGACAAGAATAAATACACTCAGGTGGATAATGAGACCACATGTTGGGCACCTGGGAACATGTAAATCTCCAAGTTCTTTTCCTTTGCGTCCCATGGTTTTCCAAGTGGCCATATTAAAATATGTCCTATCTTAATGCACTTCCGTGCTTTCAGCTATCTGTCTCTGGAAAATATGTCCTACTCCCTACCAGGAGGTAAGCCTAACACCAAGTTTGAGCTAGGTGGAAACGTTACATAAAGCTAGAAGAAATGACATATATGAGTGATATAGATTCTAGAATAAATATACTTTCTTAAAACTTTCCTGTATGTCTTTTAGTTTTTTAAATTATAAGTTACATTAAATAGTTCAGATAGGATTGTTTTTCATAACTTCAAACTTACAGTTAATTTTAGTTATTTTCAAATGACATATTTATCAAAGATATGCTGAGCTGCTTAAAACTCCCAGAATGTGGATTGTTTCAAGCATTATTTTATTCATCCAATTAAAATATTTTGAAGGCCAATGATAGAGAAATAATCAACTTCTTTCTTTTCATTCAACATAACTGGGTGTTGGGATTCTCTTGATAGCTCCTGCTGAGTCTGACTAGTGAACTATTAATCTTTTCTCTTGATGTTGTGAGGGCTTTGTAATTCTCCTTTGCTGACATTAACCCCTGTCTTCTCCACTTTTCATCACAATGTTCTCTCTGTCTCTGTCACCTCCATACTCAACCCCTAGTTTATCTGGTCACTGTGACAGTACATTCCTACCTCATCTCTCATGGTGTCCCCATGGCCAATGTCCTATCACCCCAAAGAGAAATGAAGAACCTTGGGATTCATACCTGCCATTTGTCATTGAGGAAAGCTTGGCAACTGTAACTCAAGATATCTTTTTTAAACTATACCACAGCCCTAAGTATATTCCCTGGTGGCCCATAGCCTTTAAACTCTGGGGAATTAGGCCATGGTTCTTTATTCTGTGAGATCTTTCCAACTACACATACACTTTTATCTTTTTACCAAACTCCCATCCTCAACTCTGAGGCCCAAACTGAGTCTGAATCCTTGGGATCTCCTTGCATTTCTCTCTCTGATAATTTTATACACCCTAAAAGATCTGTTATTGTTCTTCCTGTTGTGTATAATTTCATTTCCTCCCTTTTCTTTTCTTTTTCTTTTCTTTTCTTTTCTTTTCTCTTCTCTTCCCTTCTCTTCTCTTCTCTTCTCTTCTCTTCTCTTCTCTTCTCTTCTCTTCTCTTCTCTTCTCTTCTCTTCTTTTCTCTTTTTCTTTTCTACCATGCCTTATCCTTAATAAAGAACAGAGGAGGAAAGAGAGAGGTGGAGAAGACAGGATTTGCAGGATAAAATTGTTAATTGAGAGGCCTTGAATATGAATGTAATTCTAAAGGAGCATAGCATTATTCTGCAAGTACAAGATAGACTGTCCTCATAGAGTAACTAAAAATTACAATAAGTGACATATGGTCTGTAGCTTTCCTCCATTCTACTCCTCTGACCTCATTCACACTCCCCATCTCTCCAATAAATATTTTTGGCTACATGTAATATGTAGATTTTTATTAACTGTATGTTAACTATACTCAATTTTGTTCATTTCAATGGCAAACTAGAAACATTATGCCAATAATTAAAATCAGCATTAAAAATTTATCTCTGAAAAGGGAACCCTCTTGCACTGTTGGTGGGAATGCAAACTGGTGCAGCTCCTCTGGCAAACAGTGTGGAGGTTCCTCAAAAAATTAAAAATAGAACTACACTACAACCCAGCAATTGTGCGACTAGGAATTTATCCAAAGGATACAGGAGTGCTGATGCATAGGAGCACACGTACCGCAATGTTCACAGCAGTGCTTTCGACAATAGCCAAATTATGGAAAGGGCCTAAATATTCATCAACTGATGAATGGATAAAGAAGACATGGTTTACATATATAATGGAATACTACTTGGCAGTGAGAAAGAATAAAACCCTGTCATTTGCAGCAACATGGATGGGACTGAAGGGGATTATGCTAAGTGAAATAAGTCAGAGAAAGACAGATATTATATGTTTTCACTCATATGTGGAACTTGAGGAACTTAACAGAAAACCATGGGGGAAAGGAAGGGGAAAAATTAGTTACAAACAGAGACAGAGTGAGCCAAACCTATACGAGACTCTTAAATACAGAGAACAAACTCAGGGTGGATGGGAGGGTGGGGGAGAAGGGAAAGTGGGTGATGAGCATTGAGAAGGGCACTTGTCAGGATGAGCACTGGGTGTTGCATATAAGCAATGAATCACAGGAATCTACTCCCAAACCAAGAGCACACTGTATACAATGTATAAATTAAATTATATTAAAGTAGTTTATTTTATTATATTAAAAAAATTCTCTCTGCCTGCTGTAAACCTTCAGAGAGTGGTGATGGAATGCTTCAGTTATCTGGGCTTTTCTCATTCATGACCCGAGCTCCATCTTCTTCCTATCTTTCAACCCATCTTCATTCTCAAACAGCATTTTTTAGCCATTTGTTTGTTATTTGTTGGGATAGTTTTCTTTGTGTTTATTTTGTTTAGGGATTGTGAGCTTCATAGATCTGAAAGTTTATAGTTTTTAACAAATATGGGAACTCTGTTCATTATTTCTGTTCTTGCTCTCCCTCATTTTATCCTGGGTCTCCAGTTACCTATAGATAAAACTGTTTAATATTGTCCCTTAGAGCACTGAAGCTTTATGTTGCTTAGTCTTTGTTTTTCTGATTTCATTTTGGGTAACTTCTTTTGCTATGTCTTTACGTTTACTGATATTTTCTTCCAAAATGAATATACTACTGTTAATTTTATCCAGTGGCTTCCTAATTTTAGATATTTAATTTTCATTTCTGGAAGTTCCATTGTTTTCTGTTTTATATCCTCTATTTGGGTCCTTATTATGTTCATGTTTTACTTTATGTCCTTGAGGATTTGAGACATATTTATGATAGATATCTTTGAGTTCTTGTCACCAATTTTATCATCTCTTTCACTTCTGGAATTACTTCTAGTGACTGATTCTTCTTTGGGTTATGGATCAATCTGTGATTGATTCATATAGCTAGTAATTTTTTTATCAGGTGCCATACAGTGTGAATTTTACATTGCTGAGTGCTGGATTTTGTTATATTCCTTTAAAGGTTATTAGATATGGTCCACACTTTAGAATTTTCTTTTTAAGTGATTTTAGGGGGTATCTAGAATAAAATTTACTCTGTGCAACTTTAGCCTCACTTCTAAGATGTCTAGGTCCTCCTGTAGATTCTTCCGAACGTTTTATGTATTCAAGAAAGCATCTCTACTCTGGCTTATGGGAACTCCGACAACTCCCAGCTCTGTGTGAGTTTTGGGAATTGTTCATCTTACAGCTCCAACATAATTTTTCTTTCCCTGGATGATATCCCAGGTCTGGACTCATGGGGTTTCATATTACTCATATTTATTTGGTATTCAGCCAAAGAGTCACTGGCTGAAACTCCTCTACATAGTTTCTTTATCTCAGATACTTTGTCCTGCAAACTAACTTTGACACTGCAACCCCCTCAAATTGGAATATCTCTCCAACTCAATGCGATTGTCAGTCTCATTTTGGTTTCTCCATTTCTATACTACAGCCCAGAAATGACCTCCGGGCAAAAAGCTCAACTCATTTGTTTCTTTTCTCAGAAACATTAGTTGTACTGCCTATGTTCTAGTTTCTGAAAATAGATGTTTTCTATATTTTGCCCAGTGTTCTACTTGTTTATGGATTAAGGTTAATTCTAGACTCTGTTACTCCCTCATGGCCAAAACCAGAAATATCCTTCTTTTTCAAACATGACTTCTTTTTATGCTTGTGAGTTTACTTCAGATACTTTTAACACATAATATCCTCTGTCCCCGCTGTGCTTATATGTATACAAAATAAAACGTTCCTTGAGGTGCCTGAATGGCTCAGTCAGTTGAGCATCCGACTTCAGCACAAGTCATGATCTTATTGCTATCAGTGCAGAGCCAGCTTCAGCTCCCCTGTGCCCCCCTCTCTCTCTTCCCCTTCCCCCATACACTCTTGTTCTCTTTATCTCTCTCTCTCTCTCTCTCACACACACACACACAAATGAATAAGCATTTATATATGTATATAAAAAGTTCCTGAATAAGTGAGTGTTTTCTCTTAGATTGTTGCTCTTCTCTCTTCTCAAGAGATTCTAAGATATTTTTTATCAAAAATTTTTACTAAATATATGAAACTACTTTAGTGAAAAGAGTCATTTGTACTTTAGATGGAGAGTCAGGTGGAGGGTCATGGAAGGACAGAATTGGGTTCCATTCACTCTCAGTATCTGGGGTTGCAAATTGACATAAGAATGAATTTTAAACACCAATGAAAGTAAAAGTAGGGTATTACAATAGCCAAATTATGGCAAGAACCCAAATGCTCATTGACTGCTGAATAGATAAAGAAGATGTGGTACATACAATAGAATATTATTCAGCCATCAAAATGAATGAACATTGCCATTTGCAATGACATGGATGGAGCTAGAATATATTATGATAAGCAAAATAAGTCAAAGACAAATACCATATGATTCTCTCATATGTGGAATTTAAGAAACAAAACAGGCGAATATGGAAGGGGAGAGAGAGAGATGCAAACCATAAAACAGAAGCTTGAGTATAGAGAACAAACTGAGGGTGGCTCGAGGAGAGTTGCATGGGGGATGGGCTAAATTGGGGATGGGTATTAAGGAAGGCACTTATTGTGATGAGTACTGGGTATTACATGTAAGTGTTGAATCACTAAATCACTCCTAAAACTAATATTACACTATATGTTAACTAACTAGAATTTAAATAAAAACTTGAAACAAAAGAAATACTCAAAAAAGTGTATTACATACATTTTTATCATAATTATAAGAAGGGGCACTTAGGTGGCTCAGTTGGTTGAGTGTCTGACTTCAGCTCAGGTCATGATCTCACAGCTTGTGAGTTCGAGCCCTGCATCAGGCTCAGAGCTGACAGCTCAGTCTGGAGCCTACTTCGGATTGTGTGTCTCTGTCTCTTCCTTCCCCTTCCTTGCTCGTGCTCTTTGTGTGTGTCTCTCTCTTCTCAAAAGTAAATAAACATTAAAAAAGAATTTTAAATAATAACTAATTATAAGATAACATAGAGGAAACATCCTCTTGGTGGTTGATTTTTCTTTCCTATTCTAGGTGTTACATGTATCTCTATATTTTCAGTGAAACTCAAAATGATTTGACAGAAAGTTTTGTTATGAAAAATTGTTGAAACCTGGTTTTAAACGTAACTATGAAGTTAGGCAATTACGATTCATTCCAAGTCAGGAAGAGGAAGTAGTAGCTACAGATCTAGTGAGACAAAAATCATCATTTTTTTACCCTAGAAGATGGAAATATAGCACTATTACCAAAATTGATCTTAATATAATAATCATCATGAAGTATTAGTGAACATATAACTAAATAACTTTGTTCCATTTGAATCAGAAAATTCACAGGTTTTATGAGATGCTAATGGTGCAAAGACTGTATTATATCAGTGTTTTCATATTGTTACTCATATCTCCATAATACAATTTAACTGAAAATAAATTATCTTTAGGTGCAGAACTCAAAAATGCTATGAGCCCTAGAGGGAGAATAATACTCGAATGATTTGGGGTTTGACCTAAACCCTTATTCAAAGACATCCAGAGTTTAATAATAACGTTGTGTTGTATAAATCGTATAAATGCATAGAACCCTATTTTCCAATATACCCATGTATGAATGAAAGTCAACCTAAGTAAAATTACTAATTTATTCAGGTAAACAGCAAAGACCTTTTTGCAGCATATTTCAGAGTGCAATAACCCTTTTGACGTTTTGTAAACTTCAAATATTCAGCAGCATAAACAGTGGTAAGTTTGCCTTAGACAATTTGGAAAACTGCCTGGAAAGAGTCAGGGTGCCACAAATTATTTTATTCAACATGAAATCTATGAATTGGAGAGCTGTAAAGCACTGGGCATAAAGGTATCACCACATTACCATCTCCCTTATGGTTAGTCATAGGACTTCCTTGTAACAATATCCCTTTCAAATATAACTATTTTAATGGATGGTTGTTCATTGATTCAGTCACATTTCTGGTCTTTTGTAGTGTAGTTCAAGGTTTTATTGTTTTCTTGACCAAGCTAAAATAAAACAGATGCAAGCAAATCAGACAAAGATGTGAATTTGGCATGTGAGTAAACAGAGAGTAGAATTAATGTTTCCTCATTGTTCAGTTAAGCAATATTAAGCATATTCTGTTATGCTGAACAAGGGGTAATCCTTTCATAGTAAAAATTGCTAAGTCTTGGTAATTCTGAAATATGTAATAAATTAAGCATTAGAAAAAATAAGAGGGAAATGGGCAGAAATATGATACAAAAATCTGGGAAATCTATAAAATAGGAAGACCTGGTAGTCTCAACTTAAAATCTATAAGTGCTAATGCTCATATTAATTTTATTAAAAAATACATGTATTACCTGAGAACTTTATCCCTTAACCTTGAGGACCTACTAAGTTACCAGAATAGTTATTCACTGAATTACTCATTCAGTATATATTATATATATATATATATAATATGTATGTGTATATTTATCTATCTGTCCGTCTGAGTGTCTGTCTACCAACCTACCTATCATAATTAATGTGCTAATGTGATGTGGGACTGCAAATTACATTTGGTCAAAATGCAGTCTTTTTTTAAATCTTTTTTTTAATGTTTTTATTTACTTCTGAGAGAGAGAGAGAGACAGACAGACAGACAGAGACAGAGACAGAGAGAGAGAGAGACAGAGAAAGCGTGAGCAGGGGAGGGTCAGAGAGAGAGGGAGATACAGAATCTGAAGGAGGCTCCAGGCTCTGAGCTGGCTGTCAGCACAGAGCCCTATGAGGGCCTCGAACCCACGAACCACGAGATCATGACCTGAGCCAAAGTTGGACGTTTTAACTGACTGAGCCACCCAGGTGCCCCAAAATGTAGCCATTTTAATATTCACCATGAGATAAGAGTGAGACAATACCTATATATGACAAGCAGAATTTAACTCTCAATAACTTTTCATTTGTGTTTTACAAGAATAAAGAATAATTTCAAAATGTACTGATATGCTCAATGTTTAAAGAATTAATGTATCCAGGGGCACCTGGGTGGCTCATCATTTAAGCATCCCACTTTTGGTTTCAGCTCAGGTCGTGATCTTGCTATTCATGAGTGTGAGCCCTGCTTCAGCTCTGCACTGACAGCACAGAGCCTGCTTGGGATTCTCTGTCTCCCTCTTTCTCTGCCTCTCTCTCTCTTTCTAAATAAATAAATAAACTTAAAAAACAATGCATCCACAAGTTTGGATGTTTTCAAGTAAGGCAAAATAGTTTTAGTCATAAAATAGCCAATTGATGCCAAGGTCCATGGACTATGATGTTCTTGCTTAGCAAGAAAATCTAAATATAGTATGAAGGCACACTGGCAAGGTTCTGGGATTAGATATCAAGCTTCTATGAGAGTTGAAATAAGAAGATAAGAAGCAGATGACATTTTCATTCTAAGAATGGTATCTTTTTAAGTTTATTTATTTATTTTGAGACAGAGGGAGGAAAAGAGAGTGAGAGAGAGGGAGGGCAAGCAAGAAGGGGAGAGAGAGAGAGACCCAGGCAGACTCACCTGTCAGTGAAGAGCCCAAAATCATGGGGCTCATTGTCATGAAGCATAGGATCATGACCTGAGATGAAATCAAGAGTCATATGCTTAAGGGACTGAGCCACTCAGGTGCTGCAGAATGGTATTTCTTTTTTAAAAAAATCATATCCTAAACAAATATTTCAATATTGATACTCTATCTAAAACTTTACCAGGATATATCATATCCTACTATATCAATTTTGCTTTTATGCTTAATGAGACATTACATATAGTAAAATAGAGAGTAAAAAATCTGAACTTGACATAATCTTCATTTTTTCTCTCAGAGAAATAATTTGAGCTCTCTATTATATTTAAAATTGTGAAGAATTAAAGTATTTTAATATAATTCTGCCAACAAACCAAAAACCAAAACTAATTATGTGTAAAATCACTTTAAATTAACTGCCCCTGTCACCACAGCACTTTCTTATCCTTTTAATCTGTTTTGTTAAGTTCTTGAATAATTTGTTGCCTTCTTCTTTGTTCCAGTTTACATATAATCAAAGAATAATAATTTAGAGATGGTTTGTTCTAAATCCCCTCGTATTATAGAAACAGAAACTAAATTCAAGAAACATGATGTGACTTTTTCTTTATATTTGAAAGTTTAAACCTATAGACGAGTTGAAAGAATATTACAATAAACACCAATATTATCTTCACCAATTGTGAACGTTTGTCAAATCTGTTCTTTTTCTCTTCACACACCCACATTTGTACATGTATGTATGTATGTAGCCAAACATTATGCTACTCATCATCTCTAACTATTTTAGAACACATCCCGATCAGGACATTTTCCTACAAAAGTATGATATAGTATTTAACCTCAAGATTATTTACAGTAATTCAATGATAATATCTGCTGTACCATTTATATTCAATTCTCTTTCTCCTACTTATCTTTTATAACTATTTTTTTCTTCAAAGCAGGATCCAGTCAAAGTTCATTTATTCTATTTGTTTAAGTCTCATTGGACTTTTTAAATCAAAAACAATCCCTATGCTTCTTATTTTTTGTGTTTAATGACACTGAGTTTTGCACGGGTTCAGGCCAGGTGTCTAGTAAACAGCTCCACATTTTGGATTGAGTGATTATTTCCTTATGATCAGATTCAAGAAAAGTTTTGGGGCAAATATTAGGTAACAGCATAAAACTCTCAGTGCATTGATCAGGAGTCACATAAAGTTACATTGTGTCACTAATGGTGATCTTAATTGCTGGAGTAAGGTGATAACACAAAATCTTTCCATTATAAAGTCTGTTTTCCTTTTATAATTAAAAAAGGCTTTCTGTGTGATGCTATTTTACAACTGTGTGAATATTCTATTTTCTAATAAACTTTCACCAAATTACATGCATATCTCTGATATCCTCTTCTAAATTTCATGTTACACTGAGGATTGGATAATAGTGATTTAATAATTCTATCATTCTTTCTACATTTATTGCTAACTTTCCTATATAGGGAATACAGTTCCTCTTTTTCAAGCCTTGTTATCTCCTTATTCATTCCAAGCATTGTTAGGGCTCCCTTGATCACAATTGTCCCTTTGGCCAGAGATCTCTGTCTCACACATACTCCTCGTCTTCACCATGGGAAATGTACTAGTCCTTATCCATGCACTAACAGCCACCGTTCTGGGCATCCCAGAAATGCCTTGTGACCTATTCAGTCCCGATTTCCTTTATGGCTTTACAGGACTGAGGAATGACTGGACAAGAAAACCCAAGCTCTTAGTATATAGTCACAAGATTACAGTTTGGTGGCATCAAAATTCAGGTCTCAGGATTAAGGGTGAGGGACTTGGTGTTTATTTACTTATTTATTTAAAATGTTTAGTGGAGGGGAACCAGGGTGGCTCAGTCAGTTAAGCGTTGGACTTCAGCTCAGGTCATGATCTCATGATTTGTGGGTTCGAGCCCTGCATTGGGCTCTGTGCTGACAGCTCAGAGCCTGTAGCCTGCTTTGAATTCCGTGTCACCCTCTCTCTCTGCCCTTCCCCCGTTTGTCTCTCTCTCTCTCTCAAAGATAAATAGAAGTTAATTTTAGTGGATATTTTAAACATAGCAGAAGCAAAAAGAGTAGTAGAATAACTCCCTGAATGCCCACCACTGTTTCAATAACTCAATATTTTGTTAATTTTATTTCAGCTATTCCTCACTCTTTTTTGTTGTGTTGTTGGTTTATTTCAGTACAAATTCCACACATCATGTCATTTCATTCTCACATGTGTCAGTATGTATCTTTAACTGATAGGGCTTATGGTAGGTAGAATTCTAAGGTGGTCCTTCTAGATTTGGGGGCCCTTATGTATATACACCTTCTCCCAATTATTCAACCAAACACTAACCTAGAGCACTGCTGTAAAGAATTTGGCAGAAGTCATTAAGATCCTAAGTCAGTTGGCCTTAAAATAGGACGAATTTTTTCAGGTGGGTCTGGCCTAATCCCATGCATCTAGGTCTAGAGGTCAGAGACAGAGGAAGTCAGAAATTCATGCTAGAAGAGGAACTAGATATGCAAGACAGTCTCCATTACCAGCTTAATGATAGAGGGGGCCAGACAGCAAAGAATGTGATGTCTAGGAGCAGAGATCAGCCTCTGATCAACAGCAAGTAAGAAACTGGGACTTCAGCCCTAAAACCACAGGGAACTGATTCTGCCCATGACTTCTACGAGCTTGGGTGCTATGACTCGGATGAGAAGAGCAACTCAGAATGTCACCTTCATTTCAACAGTTTGTGACCCTGATCAGAGAACCCAGCCATCCTGTATGAGACTCCTGATACACAAACACTGTGAGATAGTAAATTTGTATATTTTCAAGTTGTTAGGTTTGTGGTGATTTGTTATATAGGCATAGAAGACTAATCTTTTTTTCCTAAATATAGGCACCATCCTATTATCACACCTAACAATCACTGCTTACTATGTCTGTGTGTGAAGGGTTTAAAAGAGCAGATAATCTTGGCTGCCATAGGTGGGTAATCTTGGCTGCCATAGGTAATCTTGGCTGCCGTTGGTAATCTTGGCTGCGGTGTAAGTGGGCTTTTATGAACCCGCTGGGAAAGTTAATGGCGAAGTACAATCTCGTAACATATGGGAAGCAAATGCAGATAATCAAGATACAAATAAACTTTTGGATCATATTCCAATAAAGCCCAAAAATCTCTCTGTATTTCTGAAATTAATCAGTTAAAGAGTTGTAATCAAATGACTGTGGAGACCAACCGACTTAGAACATGTTAAATCATGTCATACTTAACCTCTCCTCTTTGATGAGTCTCTGCAATTTTAAATAATTCCAGTGAGTCATTCTTCTAAAAGAGTTTTCAGTATGTGTCATTAACATTACATATGAGTTATTTCTCCCAAAGGTGCTTTTCTCCTTTCCAGTCTCTTTACTATATCCCCAACACTTCAACTCAACTACTCATGCTCTAAGGTTTGGTTTTTAAATATATAGGAGCTATATAAAGAAGAAAATACATATCAAAGAGATATCCAGATACTAACAGTCTTTTATTCTGATAGTAGGAACACAGGTGTTCATCATGCTGTTTTCTGAACTTGCCTTTATTTAGAATCTTGTTTCCAAATTAAAAAAAAATCTTTAATTTTCTAAATGGCACTTCTGCTGCTTCTAATATAAATTTCTTTGTGAATTTTGACCTCTTGATCTTCCATACAATACCCACTGGATGGATGTTCCTTTTAGATTTTGACTACACATTTACCTGAAGCTTTCATTTGCCCAACTAATGTCCTTATGTATTATAGTTCCTTCTTTAAAGACTTTCTCCAGATCTTATCTCTTTTTAGAAGTCTTCCCAGGTTTTGGGGAGAAAAATGATTCATGCATCTCACTTGCCTTTTGCATAAGAAGCACTAATACTTAATTTTTGAAGTCATATAATTACATAATCAGACAAGCTGGTTCTGAAGCTCTTCTTTTGCAAGTTGAGGCCTCTCCAGATTTATCACAAATATTCCATGAGTGGAGTGTGTGTAGATAACAGAAGCGCTGGCAGTTGAAATTGCTTTGAACACAGAGCAGTCAAAAACAGCCACACATGCACGGCTTGTCAAAAGATTTCAATCAGTGGTTCTAAATGTGTGAGATATATTTTTTATGAAAAGCTTCCAAATCATATATCCACAGTACCCTGGATACTTCAGTACCCTGGATATATACATCCTGTAAGAATATGTGCTACTACCATTCAAAGGTATGTAGGTAATGACGCCACAAAGATGTATTATTAAATTGATAGTAAATTTGTTATTATATATTTTCCTACTCTGTGAATAATAACGGAAATGCACTTATATAGGATTATGCTATATTTCTATGTAATCCATTTTTGAAAAATATATAAGTATATATAAATCTGGAAGGATATATATATATAAATTAAATAGTAATAAGCCCCAAATAATTGAACCAAACAGTGATCTTTATTGTCTTCCTTATAGATTTGTGATGATCACATATTGCTTCTACAACTCCCATCCATCAAAAAACCCATTTATATATGCAGTATGTATATATATGCACATGTATTATCTATGTGTGTGTGTGTATATATATATATGTCAAAAAAAAAGGGGGGTGGATTTCCGGGCAACAAAAGCATACCATGTCTGGACACTCAGAAAACCTTGCAAGTCACTGATTTAGTTGGTCACACAGAATAAGAGATTTGAACTTTGATATTTTTATAAATTTTCAGTCACTGTGAAACATAAGTGACTTCTTTGAAGCCTTCTAAAATTTTAAGCCTTTTAAAAGCTGTGTAACTGCTGGTAAAATTGGCTTTTAGGAAGAACAGAGTGCATTTAGGCTCATGCAAATGTTTTACCACAAACTAGCACATTGTAAAGCTTTTCAATAATGATTACCAAGGACTCATTGGTAATCAAATGGACATCCATACTTCCCATCAGCTGTCAAAACTGGTCTTCAAAAGTCAAAACTAGATAAGTGTATTGACAAAGACAGCTGCCTTCAAAGGGCAGAAATGAAATCCCCCTAAGAAATATCATGTCCATATATTTGTCTTTTTGGATGCTTACAGTCTCACAAACTGAATCCCCACAATCTTTTTAAATAGGCATCTCATCATTGCTCCAAACAGAAAGCAAATAAATGAAGTGAATATATAATTTTATGAGAGCTTCCAACACTACATGGCACCATTGCTTCCTAGAAGTCTTGTTCTAAAAGCAGTCACATGTGTCTCTTGGGGGCTATGGTTAGCTGTGGCCACCACCCATGGCTATTGCACTGCATTCTCTAGGGTTGGGTATGGCCAGTCTGTAGCAACTTTCCTCTGGGGACTTTTTTCCTGACCTGCCCCCCATTTTGCTCCTTCACTGTAGAGGTTGTGTGCTGTGGAAGGAGAACATATCCTCTCTTTGTTTCACCACAGAAATAACAAACATAGCCTTCACCCGGTTGGCTGAAACAAAATGTTTCGCTAATCATATAAAATGCCTGTGTTCAGGAATTTAAAATAGTCTTACAGAAAAAGGCTGTTTCTTATAAAAAATGTTTCTGTTAACGGGATTAATTTGCTAGGACAGGAAACTCTTAGAGTGGATATAATCATTTGATTAAAATTGCAATGAATGTGGCAGGAATGGAAGGTATATCTTTAAATCATTTTACATTTAGAATAGAAAGAATAGAAAGAAAATGGACTGTTTATCAGAAAAATATAATCAAGAAGTTATGCAGATATGTTAAGTAGATTAAAAAGTTAAAACCTATTTTTAAAGTGCTCTGTTTTGTTTATTTTAGTTATCCAAGGAGAATTGAATGACTTTTATTTGTATTGTACAATTCACTAGTTCCATTAAACAAATACAGTTTTCTTAAAAACCTACTCTGGGCAAGAAACTGGGCTTGAACCAGAGCAAAGTAAAGCCTATTTTACCCCTTTGGAGCTGATGGCATACAGTGTATTTTCTTGATTCTAAGATTTTTATCGTTTTTCTGTTTGAATACGTCTCAAATCAGAATTGGTTGTTTAATTCATGCATACATTAGAAAAGAGTTTTTAATCATTTCTGCATCTAACATTTGATTTCATCATTCTACTGTACCTGATCATCTACAAGCAGGGATCAGAAACTGGCACACTGAGTACTGCCATGGGCATGTTGCACATCTCATTAGGGAAAAAAGAATGTATAGGCAATGTCTTAAGAGGATCTTGCTCAACAACAGATTATTTATATGGCTGCCTTCTCAAAATGGGTAAGTGTTTCTGTCCCTAGAGAGTCTGACATGTGTCCTTATGACTCTATGCAAGAGGGTTATAGAGAAAGGCATCATTAATTTGACTGGGAAATCAGGAAAGCTTTAAGGATGCTATAATTGCCAGATGATTTTTATTGAAGCATTCTTTAGCTTACATCATTTCCCTGCTCAAAAGTATTAAATAGCTCCTCATCCTTAGGTCCTAAAATTTGACTGCAGGCTGACTTTCAAATGGACTTCTGTCAACTCCTGTAAGTTAGGACCTGTTCTAGGGCTGCACCCTTTGATGCCATTGAGCCCTTGAAATATGGCTAGTCTGACTGAGGACTGAATTTTTAATGGTATTTAAGTTCAAATTTAAAAATTATACAGGATACAATCTTCTATCTTGACTACATATTGAAATAGTAATATTTGTACCTACTGAGTTAAATAAAATACTTCATTAAATGCATTTCACCTGTTTCTTTTCAATGTAGTCACTAAAAGTTACTTGCTTGCTCTTCTTTATATTGGCATTTACACTTCAAATAAAACATGTGTTTTCCTCCATAGTTTTCTTCCCGATGTAAAAGACTTCTGTCGTCGTGACAGAAATCTAAGAATTTACGGGTTCAGTAAATGAAAAGAACAGTGATAGGGCACCTGGGTGGCTCAGTCTATTAAGCATCCGACTTCGGGATGACAGCTTGGAGCCTGCATCTGCTTCAGATTCTATATCTCCCTCTCTGCCTCTCCCCCACTTGTGCTCTGTCTCTCAAAAATAATCTCATTGGCTGGCTTAAAAGCCTACCCATCTTTGAACCCATCATTGTCCCAAAGAAAAAGGATTACACTTATTTGCCAGATCTTGGTCATGTGCTAACACCAAGTTAGAATATGAGGAAAATCAATGGCCTCCCCTTACATGAGCTGACACCAAAGATGTTCCTCAGAGAAAAACCATGAGACTTATTACCAAAAGAAAGAGAATTAGTAAAGGGTAAGCAAAAGTTCAGATAACCCAAAAGCCCTGATTGCCCACACTAAAAGTTTTGTTTGTTTATTTTTTGCTTCTTCAGGGGTGATATTTCATGGTTCATTTCTTACTTACCATGCCCTTCATCATCTTCTAATGCTTCCTCTCTGGCTTATTTTAATGTGTACCTTCACCACCCACCCTTCCAACCCTCCCAGCCTATGCCTCCTAAATAGCATACTACATGCAGTTCCATAACTAAGATGTCCTTTCACTCACGTCTGTTTTCTTTTTTTCTAATTCCCTCCTGCCCCCTTTACCCTGCCCTGCAAACCCAGCCCTGCCAAATACCCATGAAATCCTACTTATCCTTCAAGTCTCAGTGCAATTGTTACTTCCCCTGAACTATGATCCTAGATTCCCCCAAAACACATCTTCTACAATTTTCCACCTTTGTGTTTCCTTGGAAACTGTATACCTTCCTGCATGTAATTTTCAAAGTAACATGTATAATTTGACTTAATAACAGGACCAATGTAGAATACTTCTGCCTGAAGTAGTGCATTTGATGAAAGGATTATTGATGGGTGTTGAAATGATTAGGGGTCCACCAGGTATGGCAAAGTACCATAGGTGAGCAATGGTGGAAAGTGGTTACCACCCCTATACCTGAAAGGCAAGGAAGAGCCGTGTTACTGAAACTAGATCCAAGGTACTGCTGCAGAAGACAAACAGCCAGAGAGGAGCCATGGCCATGGGCAGAGCAATGTGGCCACTTCCCACACCATGACGTGACAGCATGAAGGCGATACAGAAACATACTCCCAATTCTCTTTTTCATCTCCTGCTGATGTATCCCTTAGCTAAAGGTAACCAGGAGGAAGAGGGTAGAGGAGGCTTGTATGTAGAGATCAGCTTCTAGGTAAAGAAGCAGGGCAAAAAAGGGAAAAAAACCACAAAATAATCTGCAAAGTTCAATTATTCCTTTTGTATTCCCAGCCCCTAGTATAACTCCTTACATATATCAGATAATAAATATTGAATGAATGAATGAGTAAATGACTCTCCACAAATCTCCTATATTCTTGTTTTTTTAGTTCATTTTTCTTTTTTTTAAATATTTTTATTTATTTCTAGGAGAGAGAGAGAGAGAGAGAGAGAGAGAGAGAGAGAGAGAGAGAGCGTGAGCAGGGGAGGGTCAGAGAGCGAGGGAGACACAGACTCCGAAATAGGCTCCAGGCTCTGAGCTGGCAGTCAGCACAGAGCCCGATGCGGGGCTCGAACCTACGAACCGCGAGATCATGACCTAAGCGAAAGTCGGACGCTTAACCGACTAAGCCACCCAGGCACCCCATTTTAGTTCATTTTTCTTAACACAATAAATATAACATAAATGTAAAACAAGAAGTAATTTAATTAGTAAACCTTTTGTAATATTTACAAATAAATAAGTTTACAACTTAGAAGGAACTACTTTTGTCCAGTTGTGTGTTTTCAAGTTAGATTTGGAAATATCAGCATCATACTTATCAGGAAATTTGACCTGCTTGGCCCTTTACCTATAATAGCCAATTACTCCTCACAGCACCCCAGTGAAGTTGATATTCTCATTCCCTTTCACAGATAGGGAACCTGAGGGTGAATGGTATTTAAGAATGATCAGACAGTGCTGGGACACCTGGCTAGCTTCAGTTGCTTCAGGAGCTCGCTCTTGGTTTTGGCTTAGGTCATGATCTCATAGTCCGTGACTTCGAGCTCCATGTTGGGCTGACAGTGCAGAGCCTGCTTGAATTCTCTCTCTCTGCCCCTCCCCCTACCAAAAATTAATAAATAACCACCCCAAAAAAGAATGGTCAGACAGTGCTTTCCTCTTTAATTCTCTAACTGCACAAAACAATTACGTGAATGCTTACATATTAAAGCCATTTCTTTAACAAATTAAAAATAAAATCAATGAGAGTACTCCTTTCACCATTGAGCTATGCAGATAGCAATGGAAATGTTGCTACTTTAGTAGTTTTAAAGTGGCCATGAAATATATCTTGGGGAAAAATGGTGGCTAAAACGATGAATGTATTTATTTTATTTTAATTGAAATCTTTTTTCAAGGATAATGCAAAGATGCTTGCTTACTTTTAGGTGGTAAGTGCATATTACCAAAAAAAAAAAAAAAAAAAAAAAGGACACAGACTGAGAATCATAATTATAAATGAATAAAAAGTGAAAAACATGAAAGCTATGTAATATTTTTCCAATCTACATGATTTCTGAAATTTCTTTGGAAGGGTATTTTAAAAGGTCAAAATGCAAGATATTACAATTACCATGTTATTGCCTTTCTTTATCAAGACATCCTTTCATAAGAAAGTAGTGTCCAATTTTTACTTATAAGAAAATATTTTCTGGTATCAGATATGTTATTCTTAAGTTACTTTAATGCAAAATATGATGTAATGTCAATGCATGGTATAAACTCCTAGTACATGTTTAAATATACCTTGCAAATATGTACTGCATCACACACAGAAAGAGCTAACATTACGTCAACTAACTGCTAATGCTTACAATAACCTAGTTTATTCCTAATGCTAATGATAAGCGAGTAGCACCACTAATGTCTAAATTGTGGTCTCAAAAAACCATGTCCTGCTAAAAGGAAACAAGGTCCTTTTGAAAAAAGGGCTAAGTTCAGGTCTGGAATAGGAAATATACAAAATGAGCCCGGGGCCATCTTATTGTGCCAGAATGCAAGGAATTTATCAAAGAACATTGGGATCCTCTCAAAAAGCTACAGTAGCGATGACTGGAGCATTAAAAAAGTACAATGATTACAATACATTAAAACAGAAGGTAAATTTAACCCTACAAATCAATAAGAAGTTGACAATAACCCAATAAACAAATGTCTGGAATGAATGAACAGGCAATTTATAAAACAGGAAATATAAAAGGGGATACAAACATTAAAATATGTTCAAACTCCATAGTAATCAGGGAAATACAAATTAAAAATACTAAAATATCAAGGTTTTTTTTACCATCAGTTTGGCAAATCTTTAAAAGTTTGATTACATCAAGTAGTGGCCATAGAGTGGAGAAACAGGAAGTGTTGGAAGTTCAAATGGTATAGCTTTTTTTTGACTGGGCAATTTGGCAGTTAACAATTAACATTTTAAATGCATACACCCTCTGGCCCAACAATACTACCTTCATATACTTACTTTAAAGAAAGCCTTGCACAAACTTAAAAAAAAGTTTATTTATTTTTGAGAGACTATGCAGAGGGAGAGGAGGACAGAGGATCTGGGGCAGAATCTGCTTTGACAGCAGAGAGTCTGATGCAAGGCTCAAACCCACGAGCCATGAGATCATGACCTGAGCCAAAGTCAGATGCTTAACCAACTCAGCCACCCAGGTGCCCTGACTGACAACATACTTTTAAAGAGACATCTGTAATGCTGTTGACTGGCTACACTGTTTTTAACTGTGAAGAAGTTACACAAATTTTATCCATGGGGGAATTAGGTATATGTGAATCAGTTCAAAAGAAGAATTTGGGGATATCTTCAAGCTATATTGGTAAGTAAAAAAAAAAAGTCACAGAGAAAAGTATACTGTGTTGTTATATATATTTAAAAACCCATGAGGCACTTGGATGGCTCAGTTGGTTGAGCTACCACTTCTTGACTTCAGCTTAGGTAATGATCCCAGGGTTGTGGGGTCAAGCCCAGCATCTGGCTCTGTGTTGAGCATGGAGACTGCTTGAGATTCTCTCTCTCTCCCTCTACCCCTCTCCTGTGCTTGCACTTTATCTCTCCAAAATTAAAAAAAATTAAAAACAATTTTTTAAAAAACCCACAGAATTATTCATTCAATGTGCCATATATATGTGAGGAGAATCACAATAGAGGGAAATAAGATGAACTTTTGCTTTATCTGTATTTTTATACTATAAACACCACAAAGTATTTTTAGCTTATGAAAGTTAAGCAAATAATCTTTCAAAAATCCTCCAAATGGTTGTTTATGGCCCCATTTTACAGAGGAGGAAACAAGACTTAGAAATAATAGCTGGGGCACCTGGGTGGCTCAGTCAGTTAGGCATCCAACTCTTGGTTTCAGCTCAGGTTCATGATCTTGAGTTGGGCTCTGCACTGACAGTGCAGAATCTGCTTGAGATTCTCTCTGTCCCTCCCTCTCTGTCCCTCCCCGACTTGTGCTTTCTCTCTCAAAATAAATTTAAAAAAATTTAATAACAGACATAATAGTTGACTTGTCCAAGATTAAACAATAAAAGTAAAAATATTAATCCAGTTTGATCTGAGGCTTTCTATGCAGATGCTATTCTCTAGATCATAAGCCAAAATGATCCTGTATTTTGTACTGGTCAGAACTTTTCTACGGAGACACATAGGTTGGAAACAGATGTGGGAGCAATAATTATTTGCCAAATGATACCATGGAAGTATACTGAAGAGATTGTCGATACGAAGAGGAGCAGGCCCAGAACAGAATTCTGAGAAGCAGAAACATTTAATGGATGAACACAGTTAAGGAAACTTCTAGAAAAGTCAAAGAAGAAACTTCTGCACAATCAGAAGGAGAGAGTGAAGAACTCAAGCACAGAGAGCACTTCTATAAGAAGGAAGGCATATGCTACAAAGAAGTCCAGTAAGGGGGCTGTGAAATATCATTTGGATTTGGTAACATCCAAATGACCAAGGTCATTTGGTGATTTTGGCAAGAGAGCCTTGGTGAATAGGAGAAGCAGAAACCAGAAGGCAAGGAGATGAAGCATGAAGAAGACAGGAAAATTTCAGAGTATGGTAAGTCTTCAAAAATTTAAACGTAGAATCATGGTACGATCCAGCAGTAAAGAATACTTACATCCAGCAATTTCTATTTATTGGGTCTATACCCAAAAGAATACACTCCAAAGATTTGAAAGCAGAGATTCAAACAGATATTTGTATAGGCATGTTCATAGCAAGATTATTCACAAGAGCCAAAAGGTCAATGCAAACACAGATGGCTATCAAAGGATAAATAGATAAATGAGGTGATGCATACATATAATGGAATATTATTCAGCCTTAAGAAGGAAGAAAATTCAAACACATGCTACAACCTGGGTGAACCTAAGTGCGATAAGCCAGCAACAGGAGATATCTAGAGAATTCCAATTCATAGAGACAGAATGTAGAATGGTGGCTGCCAGGGACTGGTGAGGGGAGAAGAGGAATGAGAAGCTACTGTATAGAGTTTCAGTTTGGGAGGATGAAAAGATCTAGAGATGGATGGTGGTGATGGTCATATACTTAATTCCTCTGGATGATACACCTAAAAATGATAAAAATTGTCAGGGGGCCTGGCTGGCTTAGTCAGGTGAGCATCCAACGCTTGATTTTGGTTTAGGAAAGGATCATTAGAGAAATGGAGATCCACATCCAGCCTCTAGGTGAAAGGAACACAAATACTAGGCAAGGACATCAAAATCATCTACAGACATCAGCACTATGCTTCCAGTAGTGGGCCTGGGTCTTTGGTGGGCAGATGGGCCTATAGTTTATAACAGAACTCAACTACAATCATATTTAACAGTTTTCAAAACACATAGAATCTAAGCACTATTAATCACAACAATAACTTTTTCTTCAAGGATGTTCTTGTAAGTATCTCACCAAAGAATTCAAATCAGATTTTATAACGATGACCCTCTGGTGTTTTGTTGCTGCTGTTGTGGCAGCTTTGTTAGTATCATTTGTTCTTTTATTTTTACTTCCTGGAAACTCACCTCAAGTAGGAGTTTAGGTGAAATGGAAAAATGTTCCCACTTTTAATCATCCTCTAATTGCTTTTTATTGCTCCTTCGAAACTATGGTTGATTAAAAAGCAGAGTGTGATACCCCAAGAGCAAGACAGTTTCCAAAGTCCAGAAAGTGGTTCTTGCAGCGTGTGGAGGTTTGCATAATTTACTGTTATTCTTGCAATCAATCCACCGCCTCCTCTTCCCTTCACCAACAGCAAGGGAGAGTGGGAGGGGCTGCCACATGCAAATTGCAGCTCTTCATTTGCTTCCATTATTCAGTAACCTGGGAGAAGAATATGTATGAGTATTTCATTCTATTTGAAGTTGACGGTAGTATTGGCTTTGATCAACTGTCTTCATGTCCTTTTTCTACACTTGTCCCTACTAGCCCGTAAATATTTTCCATTTGCACTCCAACCAGTTAGTAACTTAACCAGTAATGTTCAGCATTGCTGGACCAGCACCTGTTTTTTATTCTTGTGGCCGAAGTTTAGAGAGACCATAGCTTATGGATAAGCAACAGTTTCAGTTTTGCAATTCTTTATCTACATGTAACAGGCAGCTATTCATGAGAAAGGAAGTTTAAGGCCTGTAGGTAAAAAACCACTACCCAGATTCCAGGAAAAAGGCCCGTTTACTGAAGTTTTTTTTTTTTTCTTTCTTTCTTTGTACAATATGTCTGCAGTCAGATTAGCATTTAGGTCATACTCCAAAGAGTTTAAATTAATTAGCCTTAAAAGTAAGTTTATTCCTCATGTATCAGCTTGACAGTTTTTGTTGCATAGAGCAGTATTTTTTCTATGATTATCTTCTGGCCACAGAGGAGATGTTTCCTTATGTAAATGAGCATTACATAATCGAGTATAGATTTCAATAGCTTAACTTTTCAAAAACTTGCTTACACATATACATTTGTGTACGTGTTAATTATATATGAATATACACATAAATTATAGTCTGTTGCCATAATTCCAAATGTAAGGTTTGTGAATAACTTTCCATTCTCCACAGAATGTATAAAGTAAAATGACTCTGGTGTTTCACAACTTCCTCTTTTGGTAGACTGTCCTTTTGCAGAGAGGAAAAAAAAATTGACTAAAGAGAGCTGAGCAGAGAGTCAGAGAGCCCTTTCAGATGGTGGTTAACTCAACTATTTAAGCAGCTTAACAAGCAACTGAAAATGAGATAGCGGTAAGAAGAAAGTGTTAACTTGCTACTTTTTATTTTATTATTTGGATTTCTGTTTATGGAATAATGACTTAAATGTTGGCTGCATTATAAAACAGATTAGCTAAACCTGACAATTCTCAAGGAAGTAATCGATATTTCGATTGAAAAAGTTTAGTAAATTTACAGCTTCAACCGCACATTCAACCTTATAAAAGGCTGGAAGATTTTAAAGTTCTTATTGATCTCCAAATTATTTTAACTGAAAAGTAAAAAAATATTTATTTTCATAATTTTGTACACAATTTAGTGCTGAAAGAACTTTCCTACTAATATAAATTTTGAAAACTTTTTCTTCCCTTAGCTCTAGTAAATTCTTAACCTTTGTAAGTTGCCCTAGTTATGTTTGTTAATTTTGCATAGTATTAGTTGGACATTTTCCAAGATAAAGATATTCTTGCATTTGTTTCTACCCACTGTAAAAATATAGAGAATTATTTAAAGTGTGACATTTCAGCCATATCTTTCATATCATTGCATTATGGTGATATTTAAATATTTAAGAAAAAAAGCAATTTGTAGTATAGATAGTAGTATGTAAAAACTAAATGAGTAAATCAAATTTTAGAAATTTATGTTTGTCTTAAGATTAATGTCCAGTTATAATGCTTAACAATGGAGCAAGAACTAAGAGTCGGAACCCTTTGGTTTCATAATTACCGATCAAAATAAGCTGAAACTAATTTCATTAGGAATTTCTAAAGTAATCTAAATCCAGCAGAAGTTTTTTTATTTGTGCCAAGCCTGANATGATTACATTTATCATGCAGCAATTTGTAAATCTTTTGTAAGCGAATAATATATTTGAATGCTTACTTAATTTGGTTTGCTTTCTTAATTAGAGTAATCACGTGGCTCTTGAAAAAGAAATCTGCATTGTTCCATAAATTAATGAATTTAATTTTAATCAGTTTGGGTAAACAATGTTGTCACACTGGTTCTATTACCTTACCTGGAACGTAGAATTTTTTTAAAAAATTATTTTCATGCAGTATGCTGTGACAGGAGTCTTTCTCTTTTGATTATAGTGAGAAGAAAAGCAGATTACTAGTGTTATAAATTCAGGAAATGAACTGTTGACTCAAGTTGGACATTCCTAACCAGATCAAAAATTTAACATTAAGTTGATAGTTGTGAGAAAGCCATTAAAATTGTGCACATCCATCATTATGTATCACACACTAATTAAACACAACTACTTCCATCAGAACCTGATTATGTCCTTTGCCACAACACTGCTTCTAACATCTCTCTCTTTAAAAATAAATGGTTGAAGTATTTTTAAATATCTGGGGTTTTAAATGTCAGATATTTTTATGTCATTAGCTATTAAGTGCTGTGGGTTTGTTACAAGTAGTGTGGTATTATACTGAGTAGCTGGTAACAACCAAGAAAAAACATAGTCAAGGAAAAGACAGTCTAAACTGTAATTCAGATTGGAGAATGAAGGCCAAAAAAGTAGAGAAAATCCAATCTATTTGGCACAGCAGATGCGCTGCTGTTGTTGTGGTTGTGTTTGTTGTGAACTCTTAGTCTCTGAATGAACCGTCTAGTTCTAGATTATGGAGAAGAAGTTTAGAATTTGCTTTGTGACAAAATTTTATGTACCAAAAATTAAAAATTCATGCTACCTAGCTGAGTTTCCACGAGATACATGGATTGTTAAAGGAGATGATGTTGTCATTATTGGGAGAACAGCAAGATGCATTGCTCAGGCTTTATATTTCACATAGTGTAATATGAAAAAGCATTTAGAGTCCACCCCCAAATCCACATTTTAAAGTGAAATTGATAAAATATTGTAAGCAATGTATTACATAAATTTTTACTCTTGAACTACAGACATATAGTTTACTGTGTTTCATTAAGATTACATATGACACACTGAGACATAAATCTTCACTGGATCATAAAAGTTGAAACGGAATGACTGCTATATAGTGCCGCAAAATTTTGTATCTGTCTTCATAAGACATGGCTATCTTTACGATGTGTGCGCGATCTTGCTGGGTATCGGTGAAACTGTTGAAATCCGGGGTTGATCCAACAAATCTCACGGTTTTGATGGGTGTCTATCCTGTCCTTCACAGTGGGAACTTTCCAAAGCCGCCTACCTGTGCCAGAGAATGACCTACTGCTAGGGGGCTCTATCCCACTTCATGAATATATTACCTTTCAAATAATAATCTCACTTGGAAACAATAATACTGTTTGTTCTTAACATAGATGTCTGGACTTCCAAAAGAACTTTTGAAACATTGAAGCACTTGTTTGGTTAGTTTTCCCTTTTTTCGGCTATTTTCTCATTTGCAAAAGTAAAGACGAGAGCTTTTTGCCGGAAAGATTATGGTTTGGGTGCAGACTCAGACTCTGCATGTTTTGAATTCAGAAACAGAAATCCTCTAAATCTGGATAATGTGGCTCTTTCAGCCTTTAAAAAGCAGATTGTGTCCACCTACATCGATTGATTTTCTATTTTTAGTGGACAGGACTTCCAAATAAGTGCCACATGTAGCATATACGTATTTATTCTATTAATAAAAAGATTTATTACATGGGAAAATTATTGTGTTTGCAAAAATAGGAGCTTTGAAAGTACATATGTCTGTAAGAAGGACTATGAATCTCATTTCCATAAAAGACATAATTTCTGAAAATATAAAGAATAAAGGCAAATTCTTGTATATTTCTGAATATTTCCTTTTAAAAAGAAATGTTATATGCAGTCTAATTTACACATCTGCACTCTAGAAAATAAAAACACTGTTTAACGCTTAAATATTTAAAGTGTAAATTATGTGTTGTTTGAGAATTATTATTACATTTCCAATGCTTCCTGAACATCACTGAAACTTTTATTATTATATGAACTAGAATTAGGCACTTAGACTTTATGTGTTCTAAATACTTTTCAGCTTTGTCTTTTTATCATTCTATACATGTGCAAATGGGCTTCAATTTTCCAGTATTGCTACGGAAAATAATAAATTTGTATTTTTAAATGCAAATTTAAAGAAAATGGCATTAAACCCATTAATTCATAGTGGAACCGTGGAGAGTAGAGCAGGAATGAAGTTGGCTTACTGTTTTTACTCCATCAACTAGTATAAAATGTCCTAGCTCATTATTATTGTACTTTACAGAAAGTTCATTGCAAGTCTCCTGTTTTTTCCATATTTAGTGGTTATCCAGTCTCAAAATTCTTTTCCCTTTGTAAACAAACATAAATAGTAATATGATCTTGAAAAAAATCACCAGAGTTCTGATTCTGAAAAAATTAAATTAGTAGTATTTTTCTTTAAGCATACTTCAGTTCAATTTGTTTTCACTTTGCATAAGAAAAAAAAACTTGAAGCAGAATGCTTTATGTTCTTCCTGTGTTGGTGAACAGATCTGAATTAGAGGAGAGGCAGGAATATTCTCTAGGCAATTAGATATATAAAAATCATGTAGCTAATGCCTTTGGGTTTTTAAATGCTTACTAGAAATACTTATCATACTTTGTTTACTTAATTTTTTTAATTGAGAAATAATTTCAAGCTGAAAAGAGTTGTAAAAATAAGAATAGTATAGTGGACACCTAAATACCATTACTAGATTTGCCTAATCTTAATATTTTACTCTATTTGTTTTGTAATTTGCTCTCATTCTTTCTCTGTCTATATCTTTCTATCTCTTTTCTTCCGGAACCACTTGAGGGTAAGTTATAAAAAAACATGGCCCTTAACTTTAGCTTGTAGTTACTAAATATTGAGGTAGTCTCTTATGTAATGGTCATAACATCTACTTCATAAATTTACATGGATACAATACTTTTATCTATTATTTGCCCATATTCGAACTTGCTATTTACCTAATAATGTCCTTTCTAATGTTCCCCCTTCAGTAAAGCTTCAAATTTAGAGTCACGTGTTACATTTAGTTGCAATGTCTCTTTAGTCCCCTTCATCTGGGACATTTCCATATCATTTCTTCGTCTTTTATAAATTAAAACCTTAAAGTCTATCCACCAACTCTTCCTTTTTTCCTTTTCAACAGAACATTGCTCAGTTTGTATTTGTCTGACATTTCCTCATGATTAGATTGTGGTTATGCATTGTTTGCTAGAATACTGCATAGATGGTGATACCTAGGGTCATAGGATGCTCATCTATCCCCCAATGGTAATGTTAGTTTGGATTGCCATGTCTAAGTGTTGCCTAATTCCTCCATGTTGTAATGACAACTCCTTATGAATTTCCTCTTGGGTTAATATTAATTGGTGTTCTCATCTGATGCAGTCTTGACTGTAATGCATTACAGTTTTAAAATCATGATTTTACAGCTCCAGCGCTTCCTGCACATTTCAGTCTGCCTTTCGTATTCTAATGTAAGCAAAAAAAAAAAAAAAAAAAATCCCTTCTCTTCTGTATTTAGTTACTAACTTGTATATCTGTTCCTGATATTAAGTCAGGAATTTTTTTCTTTCCAGTGGTTTATAATTCTTTACGGCCTTAATTACTATGGTGTTCAAATGGTCCACATCTGTTCAATGAAGACTCTTTATTCTGGCTTCTATGCCCCTGTGGCCAGCCTCCATTATGTTAGCGAGCACTTTCTTACTGTCTGGCATAAAAAGATGTTCTAGGTTACTCTGGTACCTAGCCCATCCCAACCTTGAAATCATTTGCTTATTTCTTTTAATGGAGAATGATCTAAGACGCCAAGATCTGGGTTAGGTATGCTCACTGCCACTGGAGTGGTTTTCATTTTTGACCTGTTCAGCAAAAATATAGTAATGCAAATACACATATACAGACACAAACATACAAGTATGCATACAAAAATGCATATGCATGCATTCATAAAAAAATATATATACCTACACATGTTTTGGACATCCTGAATTCGTCTGATATTTCCAATTACAATCCATTCCCCTTCCTTCCTTCCCCCTTCCCTCCATTCCTCCCTCTTTTTCTTTCTTTCTTTCTTTCTTTCTTTCTTTCTTTCTTTCTTTCTTTCTTTCTTTCCTTCCTTCTTTTCTTTCTTTCTTTCTTTCTTTCTTTCTTTCTTTCTTTCTTTCTTTCTTTCTTTCTTTCTTTCTATTTCAGGTTATTATCGTATTCATCTGAAATAAATTAGATTCATTTGCTTCTGTTTGTTTCCAGTTTTTGAATCTTTTCCCTTTGCATTCTTATTGCAAAGGGAAAATTGATTTTCCCTTTTTTATTTTTTAATTGATTGACTTTTAATTGTTTCCCAAGCCATGGAGATACAGTGCTACTTACCCAAGTCACTTCTGTTAAACAAACCTGATAGTCCTATTTCAAATGTTATGATACAATTTGGAAATGCCTGTTTGAGTTATTGGTTAACTTTTATCTTTATATATCTTTATTTCAATTCTGTTCAATCTGCATTTAGTCGGAAGTTAATGATCTCTCATGTATTCCAAAAAGTGGCAATTTCCAAAAAGAAAGTAGGTACCAGTGGTCTTCAGTCAACCTTATGAATTTATTATTCCAGAATGGATTTTTAAAAGTTAAATGTGCATATATCATCACACCTACAGAAAAATAGATAAGGAAAAGAGCAACCATGAATTTGTATAGTCTGAAAGCACTGGAAACACTCTTACCCTTTTCTATGAGGGGTTCTAGAATATTCCTGTCATTCCCCCATATTGTCCTCGTACCCCACCCCCATATTCTACTACAGTACTCAGAATGATGGACACATCCTGGTATTTGTGGTAGGAAGAGAAAGTCAGTCAGTGTCAAGATTCATTTTCAATTTCTATTCTGTTACTTACTGACTGTGAATCTTGGATGGCTACTTCTCTCTTCAGTTATCTAACCCCATAACTTTAAATTAAAAAAAAATATACCTCCTTAAAATTTTGCCAACTTCTGGACTCATACATCAAAGTGATTATTAATCCTCAGATGTTAACAGGCATCTTAAAGTTAACATGTTCAAAATAAAGCCCCTCATTGCCCACCCTCCTCTCTGCTTCATGCCCAGTCATATTTGGTTAGTAAATGACATGACCTTATACCCAGTTATCCAGGTCAAAAGCATCACTAATTTCTTTCTTTTCCTCACCTACATCCTATTTATCAGCAAACCTGTCAGTTCTATTTCCAAAATATATCCCAATATTGACAAGGCTCACCCCTTCCACCATTTTGAGCACAGTGAAAGACACTATCATCTATGTTCAGGACTTTTCTCTCTTTTTCTACTCTCTCTCTCAAGACAGAGAGCTTACACAAGTGGTGGAGGGGCAGCGAGAGAGGGAGACAGAGGGAACCTCAAGCAGGCTCCATGCCCAGTGCAGAGCCTGGCGTGGCCCTTGATTGCACAACTGTGAGATCTTTTTCTACTCTTGCATCCCTATCAGCATGATCTTTTAAAATAGAAGTCAAATCCTGTGACTCCCTGCTCAAAATTCTTCAATGGATTCCTATTTTAAGTATGAAAAACATCCAAATTCCTTGCTATTGCTTATATGCATTATCCTCTACTTATATCTCCTCCCTCAGTTGCTTCTTCTTATCCCATCATTCACGATGCTCTGGCCCTACTCCTTATTTTGCTTCTAGAGCTTCCTAAACTCATTCCTGACTCAGAGACTTTGCACATGCTCTTCCCTCTCTTTTCCTGGCATGTTCTTCCCACACATTAATGTGACACAATCCTTCTTTCTTCAGATGTTCAAATGAGCCTCCTAAAGGATGCCTTCCATGACCAACTACATTTTTTATTATAGTGTCCCAGTCACTCTCTATCCTTTTACCCCATTTAAATTTTCTTTTATTTTTTTAAAAATATTTTTATTTATTTCTAGGAGAGAGAGAGAGACAGCATGAGCAGGGGAGGGTCAGAGAGAGAGGGAGTCACAGACTGAAACAGGCTCCAGGCTCTGAGCTGGCAGTCAGCACAGAACCCAACGTGGGGCTCGAACCCACAAACCACGAGATCATGACCTAAGTGAAAGTCGGATGCTTAACCGACTAAGCCACCCAGGCGCCCCCCCATTTAAATTTTCTTGATAGCACTTAATACCACATAAAATCTTTATCTTTACTTCTTTGTTTAATTATTTGTTCCCTATTCCTCCCACTAAAATGTAAGTTCCATGAGGGTAGGGTTTGGCCTGTTTTGTTCATGTCATATCCTCAGTGTCTAGAAAAATGACCGGAACATATTAGGTACTCAAATGATGATTAAGCGAAAGGTCTCAACAGTTTTGAGCCTTAGATACAAGTAAAACAAGCATGATAAAAATAACCGCTATCTCCCAAGGTCGTGTGGAGGAGGCCATGATTACAGGAGTGTTCTAAACTGCCATGCAATTGTCAGGTGGGATACTTCCGTTAGCACTGAGTGAAAGGAACTGAAACAAAAGAAGTGGTCCCTGGGGACAACAAATAGACCAAGGAGTTCTCTTTTTTGTGCATTGGCTCTCTTCCACGGAGCTAAAAAGAGACTGGTTCACAGTGGGCGCCACTAATCTCTTAGAATCCTGGGGCAATCGCTCTGCCCCACTGCCTTCACACTGGTTCTGCCTCTGCCCTCGCCACCAAGGAACACATGTGGCCTCCCTTCCTTACCAGTTAGGGTTCATTGCTTCCCTCAAGCCAGATGGAAGAGCAATCTCCTTCCAGAATTCTTTCCCGATTCACCATCTGCTTGTGCTGGCCTCATGGCTGTGCATATAGTTCACATATTGTTGTATAATTATTTGCTGGTTCTATTTTTTTTATCTTGAAGTGGATTTTAAAGGCTATTCTAGGAAAATTGTTTGGAGTTGTTTTGTGTGTGTATCCAACATATCAAGTTTAAGGTTATAAACCTATGACTTGGTTCTTGAGATTATTAGGTCCTAAATATGATGCTGCTGCTGCTGCTGGTGGTGGTGATGATGATGATGATAATGTTAATAATAACAGCTTTACTATTACATTCTTAGTACTAGTTTTTAGCACCACTGCATTTCATTTTTAGTACCAGGTTTTAGTACCATTTTAAAAAAAATACCATTGTATTTAATACAATTGTGCTTTGCAGGATTAACTAATTTAACACCTTCAGTGACTTTGTGAAATAAGTCCCCTTATTACTATTTTACAAATTTAAAGGGGAAAAAAGAGAGGTTCAGACAGAGTTAGTTTGACAATGGTCAAAAAACTGATGCCAGTGGGTCTGTCTCTACAATGGATCTTTATCAGGTTCATATACTGCCCCTGGTGTTTATACTGAGAAGCAAGGTTGACGAAGTTGTGGTTTAGATACAGTTAAAAACTTCTAGATTATACGGTACAACCCTGCCTCAGAAATCTTACACTCTACTTGGGAAAGTATTAAAAGAAGTGGATTTTTGGCCATGATATGAAAAATGCAAGGTGTCACCTGAAACATTAAGAAAAAAAATACTTGAGAGTTACACCTTGCTGCGGTGATGGCATGAGGCTCCCTGGGGGAGGCGGCATTGAAGTTGAATTATCAATATTTTCATTAAGTGGAAAAGAGTTAGGAGAATACAGTTTCATAAAATTACAGAACAGTTTCAAAGAACTGGAAAGAAAACATTTTAATAGTACATGAATGTAACATTGAGCCACTTTTGTTTACTATTCTATGATCCTCCCAGAGGAGGGGTATGGTGACCCTGCCTCTGTGGTTCTTCTCAAGAAGTGGGGCATGCGAAGAGATGATTTTAATTCTTGTGAGAAGCCTCTGTTTCCATTTTGAAGTGCGTTTATTCATGTATTCATGTATCAAGCATTATGCATTAAGCACTCATCTAGTTGCTGGGAAAACAGTGATGGCCAAGACCAAATTTCTACCCTGACGGAGCTGAACTTCAGTCCTGTGGGAAGATGAGTAAGCCAGTAAGCAAGGAAATGATTCAATAGGGAATTTCAGATATGATAGACAGCAGCATGAAGACCATTCAACAGAGTAAAAGGATAGAGAGACAGAGAAGTGAAGCTTCTCTACCTAGCTGACCTCCCAGGTGGCCTCTCTGAAAGGGAAATATTTAAGCTAAGACCTGAATGATGGGAAGTTTGAGAGTGCCCATGCAGAGGACCCTAGAATAGTGCTCCTGCGGAGCGCTCCTGCAGAGAAGGCAGGAATGACTTTGGCATATCTGAGATGCAGGAAGGAAGAGCCCAGGTTGCAGAGGGCAGTGGGAGATGATGCTAAGGAGCTAGGGCTGACACAGGGCCAGGTTCACTAAGTTATAAACCAAGGCAAAGAGGTGTACACTGTGAGCAAATAGGTGCAACTACATGCACATGTGTGTACTGGGAGATGAGTGCAATGGGTGACCCATTCACTCTCTGTGCTTAACACAGGGCAAGGAAAACTGTTTGAAGAGAAGCAGGAATTGCTACATAGGTCAAAAGCTTTCTTAGGTGATAAATTATTATATTTAGATAAATTTCAATAAGCTGAGTTTATGCTCAGAGGTTAACTACATTTTCTTGCCTTTTCATTTCTATAAAACGTATGGGTTTGATAAAAGTGAAAAGCGAAGATACATATGTTTTTATCAAACCTGTACCTATTTAAATATTATTTAAATATGTCAATTTCGTATTTTCTGGCAACATTGCAACGGAATAACTGGCCTTCATCATGGCCATTGAAAACAGGTACCCTGATGTCTGGTAATGGGGTCTCCAGGCATGTTAGTTTCTGCATGGATATGAAGCAGAAAAGACTGAAAAAAAGGCTGTTTTCTAGTCTCTGGAGACAGCAGATGTTCTATTATTTATTCTTCTCAAATCCCAGCGCCTGTGATGGTAGGGACCCTTACAACATCAACCAATTCCTATTATAAGTAGCAGTTACTTACTCTGCATTTTCAGAATAATTATAAATTTCCTCTGATTTATTTTTATTATCCCAAGAGATCTAAATCATCCAATTAGTACCTTTTAAGTCCCAGAATTAGATGAATACAACTTTTTCAGGGGGAATTGGGAGGTTGAGTATGATTTGGCAAAGGAATATAGAATATCTTACTGAAAAGGACTTCTCCTCTTCCTCCCCCCCTTCTTCCTCCTCCTCCTCCCTCTCCCTCCTTCTTCTTCTTCCTCTTCATGATAGTATTAATATTAGTATTAGTGTTATTTATTTTTTTAATGTTTAATAAATGTTTAATAAACTCAGCTCAGCTGACTGAGCTGGCAGTCAGCACAGAGCCCGACGCGGGGCCTGAACCCACAACCCGTGAGATCATGACTTGGGCCAAAGTCGGAGGCTCAATGAGCCACCCAGGCACCCCAGTATTAGTGTTATTTAAACAGACCTAATATTTATCAGAGACAAGAACAAATGGCCTCCCCATATACTTAAGAAGTTAATGGCAATTAGTATGGTCATTGGGTTAAAAGATGGTGTTGAGGGGCGCCTGGGTGACTCAGTTGGTTAAGTGTCTGACCTCGGCTCAAATCATGACTTCAAGGTTAGTGGGTTCTGGCCCTGCATCTGGCTCTGTGCTGAAAGCTAGCTCAGAGCCTGGATGGAGCCTGTTGCAGATTCTGTGTCTCTCCTTCTCTCTGATCCTCCCTAGCTCACACTGTCTCTCTATCTCTCAGAAATAAATAAAACATTAAAAAATTTTAGAAAAAAAGATGGCATTTAAAAAAATCTACCAGTGGCATCAGATTTGGCGTGGCTGGAAGGATGACAATTGTAGAGAGGAACACAGTTGTAATTTCCCCAAAGTAGGCGGACATGATATTGTAGGAGCCACCAGCTGACTTTTGAGTGTTCCTGTCAATGCCCAAATAGAAAACTGTTATGTTGGTGGTATTGAGAAGTATGGAAGAGTACAGGTGACTTGTGTTCTATTTAAGCCATGCAGTCCACTGTTTCATGTAAATATGTGGGTATGATGACTCACCGTATTAGTGGATTATTGCAAAGTGTGAGATGGTGTGTGGTTTCCAAGTGCATGTATGTGTAAATGCATGAATATCTGCAATGCGTGAATTTTTAGAGAACACCTCTGCAACATGAAGCCACTTCCTGACCTGCTGCTTACCATAGGTGGACAGATTAATCACAAAGCAAATAAACTGATGAATGAGAGTAGCAGGCTTTTTACAATAACAATAGTACACATTTGTTGACATGAACTAGATGCAGAAGGGGAGCAGAGAAAGAGCATGTGGGCATGGGGCATGATTCCAGAATTGGATGCTAAAGATGCCTTCTCAGAACCAGGCAGCCTCTCCTCCTGCCTTATTTGGCTTTGTTCCTTTGGTTGGTGACCCATCGCGTTGGAAAAGAATCTCTTTCAAAAGTGTAAGTGTTCCTCTTTCTCTGGGTGATGTCACCATTCCTGTGGCCCAAACCTTTGTTACTAAACAGTACTTAGCAACACATAATCACAATTTTCTCCGCTTAGAGTTCAGAGGGTGTTTCTTCGGATGAAATTGAGAGATACATTTTTCAGCGAGGAAAGAGTAAAAGCTGAAAAAGAGGGAAGCTATGCCTGGAACAATCTCTTGACTTGTGTTACTTAAAAGAAGCAAGTAGACAACTAAATTTTTATCCCGTGGCAACAGCTCTGACTGCATTAAAAAAAATCACATATGGCTCCAAAGGATGTGGTTTCTACGCAACTGTGCATTATGTACTCTTTCTTAAAGTGGAAGATGCCTTTTACTTGGCTTGGCTTGTCCTTCCCATGTTTTTTTTTTTTTTTTTTCCTTGTAAAGTGGGTGGGGAAAGTTGGACAAAAGAAAGCTGTGCTCTGGTCAATTAGAAGTGATGTTTGAAAAGTGCCTGTTTATTACTCCAGGGAGCATTTTGGATTTCCTTTTGATTACATCCTACCTGTCCATTCAAAAAAACAAGAGGATTTGTCTTTTATTCTATAAACAATAGCTGTACATATCTTAAACTTGTAATTCAAGTTTATTAAAAAATTTTAATGTTTTTTATTTTTGAGAGAGACAGAGCGTGAGCAGAGGAGGGGGAGAGAGAAGGGGAGACCCAGAATCTGAAGCAGGCTCCTGGCTCTGAGCTGTTGGCACAGAGCCAGACTCAGGGCTCGAACTCACAGACCATGAGATAATGACTTGAGCCCAAGTCCGGCATCCAAACAACTGAGCTACCCAGGTGTCCCTAATTTGATTTTAATCTTCATGTCTTGAAGAGATCTGGAGTTTAACATGAGCTTATTTTTAAAATATCGTATATTATTATGGGGCACCTGGGTGGCTCAGTCAGTTAAGTGTGTGACTTTGGATCAGGTCATGACCTCATGGTTTGTGAGTTCAAGCCCTGCATTGGGCTCTGGAGCCTGCTTTGATTTCTGTCTCCCTCTCTCTCTGTCTCTCCCCCGTTCATGGTCTGTCTTGCTCTCTCAAAAATAAAAAAAATAAACACATAAAATTTTTTTAATAAATAAGATAACCTATATTTTAAAATTCATAATTACCACTCATTTAAATTAATAATAATAATAGCTGTAATTTATCAAAGGCCTGACCTATGTTAGGTTAATTCCCATGAAATCATTATCACATTTCTGTGAGGTAGATAATGTAAGTTAGTAGGAAACTGAGAGTTGGAGAGATTGTCTAGAAATTTGTGCCAAATAACAGACTACAAAGACTGTCTTTATTTCATAAGAGCCAAGGCATGCATGGGCAGAACAACAGCCTTTGAAGTAACACCCCCTTATTTTTTAACCTAATTCTTCTAAAAAGTGAGATGCATACATAGGCCGTTGTACCAGTTGGGGTGGGGGAGAGGCGGCTATGCTGTTTCCAAGAGCAGCCAACAATACAGGCAGAAGGACAAGGTAGTAGCAGCCATGACTCTTGTTGGTGGAAGTTGGCCCACATGTCATATTTGGCATATGAATATCTATTGCCAATAACATCAAAGGAGACAGTGTTTTCCCTCTAGTCCCCTAGTAATTTGGTCATAAATGAAATAGATTTCCGTCTGCTGGCTTCTTGCATCACAGTAAGGAAACTATCCAGAGTTGTATTAAGCATCATCCATGCACTCCTTTTTCTCAATAATTAATTTTGGCGGTCTCATACAAGTTGGATATTTGGTGCCAGATATGCCCTTTTCCACAAGTTCAAGTCTAATCCAACAAAGTTAACACCTCCCAAGGCCCACATAGAGCTCTTGGTATTTAGGGAAACTGACACACTATTTACAGTTTCTTCCAAGACAGACAGAATATTGTAAGAAGAAGCAGACTTCAAAGTCCTTGACAGAGGAAAAACTCTTCTGGCTAGGTCTGTAATTTAGAGTATCTTCAGAGAAGAATGGCTTCATGAAAAGAGAGGCCCAGAGTGGCCAGCCTCTTTTAAACAGTTAACTTGTTCTTTATTTAATTGTGAAGACTAAATGACAGGTAGGAAAGAGTTTTTGTAGGAATGTGGGAGATTTGAAGCTATAGAAGGAAGTTAGACTGTGCATGGTAGTGGCATGTGGGTAGGAGTTACAGACTACTGCTCTATTGCTAGTCTAGAATAATCATGCATAAACATCTTTACAATGGCTCCTGAACAGAATTAATAAACTCCTATTAAAGGCACTTGATACATTATTTTTTAAAAGCACATGTTAACCTGTTATATTCAGGAGCAGGAAAAAAAGTAATTTTACATCCAGGAACAAAGATTTTTAAAGAAGCCTTTAACTGTGACAAAACAAAAGCTTGTACATTTGGATTTTCATATGTTAATTCAAAAGCTGACATGCTATACTCTCTGCAAGTATGAGAGAGAAGCTGGCTTTGTCTTGGAGATGTCATTACCTTAAGAGATTAACCCCAGGAAATGGATGAAAAATAAACACCAAAGACCACAGCTAGGGTGACATAGTAATGATCAGTCACAGATTTCTCCAAATCTTGCCCTTGGGGGGGCTGTGTGATAGACACCCTTGCATCTTAACAGAAAGAGAGTCACTATTTCATGCAACTAGTAATAGAATACTGTCATACAAATCAAAAGCCACTGAAGACGTGCAGTCATACGGCTGTGATTCTAGACACTTGAACTGCATGAAATAAAAACGAGGGCATAAAGATAATGATATTTGTCTGTCTTTTGAGTTTAGATTCGCCTGTTCACACTCTTCTTCCTGACACTACACGTTGCACATTTGTATTATTTACTTAATTGATTATAATTATTTACTATTTCATGTGGATATTCTGCTGGCTGCATAGTTCAAGAGCTTTGAGGTCTAGTTTTGCTCCTTCTATAGCCTCAGATTCTAGGAAAGGCTGGAATTATGCCAGGCGCTCAGTGACTATTTGTGAACAGGATAGGAAACTTGACAGCAAAAAGACAGAGTGAAAATGCAGCAGTTACTGGTGAGCTGGTGACCTACAGGCAGAAAAGTTTGAAAAGGGAAAAGAATGTTCAACGTTCTCTAAAAATACATTCAGTACTGGGAAGGCTCAATGGGATCAGGTCCTGTCAGCAGTTACTCATTGCTAAGCTGTGGCAGAAATATGGGCGTTCAGAGCCACCCAGGTGCGGCCATTGGGACCAACAGCACATTCACAAAGACCATAAATTAAGACTTCTAACGTTATCTGCAAATGAGATTCAAATGAGAAATGTCCTATTAATGTATTTGTATTTCTGATTTAACCATGTTATTTTGTTGAATGAATTCATAAAATACGTAAGAACTTGCAGGACCTTTTATTTTCAAGAAAGTCACATATATAAGTACACACACACACATATATATACACATATATACACGTATAGGTATATACACACTTTTATGTGATATTCATACACACACTCTTGCATATTCTATAGTCTAACATAAATCCAAGAGGAAGTGGCCTAGGACACTTTAGACCTCTCAGTGGCCCTAATGTCATTCTCAAGTGGCGCTCATGATCACAATATCTTGGAAAGAGACAGGACATGGAATTTTAAGCAAATGGCAACCTAAACATTATAGAACATGTAGTCCACATCTTCTGTGTGGACTTAACTGTATCTAGTTGGTTTTTAAGCCCACAGACAACCACTGATGCTTACCTGGTATAAAGTGAAGTGTATTTAAGTTGCTTCAGAAGTACCGTGTCCAGGGGCGCCTGGGTGGCTCAGTCAGTTAAGCGTCCAACTTCGGCTCAGGTCATGATCTCACGGTTCATGGGTTTGAGCCCCGCGTCGGGGCTTTGTGCTGACAGCTCAGAGCCTGGAGCGTGCTTCAGATTCTTTGTCTCCCTCTTTCTCTGACCCTGCCCTGCTCTCTCGCTCTCTCTCTCTCTCTCAGAAATAAATAAAACATTAAAAAAATTAAAAAAAAAAAAAAGCACCGTGTCCAACCAGGTACATGACAATGCTGTATTATCACCTTAGACCCCGACAACCAGTCCTGATTTCCCCATTTCTAGATGCCTATGTGTACGGGTTTGCCCAAAGCTAAGTCTATTTGAGACAGAGTTTCCTGCAAAGAACACTGTTTCTTTTGTGCCAAATAGGCCTTACTCGCCAAGGGAAGAGAATGGAGCAGGACAATGGATTGCCGCTGATTCTGGATAATTTCATTTCCTAGACTCTAGCTCAGTGGGAGAAAACATTGGCTGCACATTGGAATCATCTGAGGAACTTAAAAAAATACTGATGCTTGCGTGCCACTCCCAGAAGTTCTGATTGGTCTGAATGGCACTCAATGGATCCAAAGTGAAGCCAAAGTCAGGAAGGACTTCTCTACTTTCAGTCTTCCCGTTTCTAGGATGGGCTCATAAGTGCCACCTTATTTGCCTCTTGGGAGAGTGCAAAGAGACATTATGTGCGATTAGAGTCCCTAACAGTCTTGAATTCACCAGTTTCCCTCCTTCCTTAATTTCAGGAGGGGAAATAGTGAGAGAAGGATATGATGGCGGGTGGGCTGTGGACAGCTAGGAGGGGGAGACGGGGAGGGGCCCTTCCACAGAGCCTCTAAGCCCTGCCAGTTAGCTGTCCATTACGGTTAACCTGCTATCTTTTGTCAAAGCAATCACTTTCGAAGGATTAAGCCTCAGTCTCACCTTCGTGTGAATGACTTTAATCAGATAATCCCCTATCGCCTCGCTGATGTTGAGGGCCTGGGGGAAGCAAGGAGAGAGTTGCAAGGACAGCCTGGGACCTGCTGAGCACAAGGTGAGGAAGCCTGCCGTCTGGGAACTTGACTCAGTTCCCACTTACATTTACACTCAGTATGCTAATAGCAGCATAAAAATCCAGAAAAATAAATTTCCTTTTTTAAAAAAGCTTTTGGTTTGTTTGTTTCTTTATTTGTTTATTTCCTCTGAGAGAGAAAGAGAAAGAGTGTGGGAGGGTAGGGGCAGAGAGAGAGGGAGAGAGAGAGAGAGAGAATCCCAAGCAGGCTCTACATTGTCAGTGCAGAGCCGAACGGTGGGCTCCAACTCAGAAACTGTGAGATCATGACCTGAGATGAAAGCAAGAGTTGGACACTCAATGGGCTGAGTCACCAGGTGCCGGGAGGAAAGCAAACTTTCATTGCTAGGGCAATGATTTGTTATAAGTGTTCATGTGATCAAGTTTGCTTGTCTGTCTTATAGCCCTTTGTGTCTTTTCTATCTTTGTTTAAAAAAAATTTAATGTTTATTTACTTTTGAGAGAGAGAGAGAGAGAGAGAGAGAGAGGACGAGCAGGGGAGGGGCAGAGAGAGAAGGAGACACAGAATCTGAAGCAGGCTCCAAGCTGTCAGCACAGAAACTGACCCAGGGCTTGAACTCATGGAACGCGAGATCATGACCTGAGCCAAAGTTGGACGCTTGACTGACTGAGCCATCCAGGTGCCCCTAAGTCTTTTCTATCTTTCTTTCTGCCATGAAGCACTTACCAGGTGCCCAGTAATTTTACCATTTGCCAGCTGCTCGGGAGTCTGTGAGTAGCGAGGCCTGGTGCAGCCCAAGCCTCTCTCCTGTCTGCCTGGCACATGGGAAGCACTCAGGGTTTGTTGAATTTAATTGAATTGTTTCATTTGCTACACTGTTTTCCAAGAGTGTGAGGTTTTTTCCCACATCCGCCCCCAGCTTTTTTCCCACATCCGCCCAACTAGCTAGACAAGGCTGTGAGTACCTTGAAGAAATCTTAATAATTTCTGTATCCCCAGGGCCAAGCAAACTCTTGGCGTATGATCAGTGCCCAATAAATATTTGTTAAATGAATTAAGGAGCAGTAGCCAGCATACTGATGCCTACAATAAGATATGAAGATTAATTTATGACTGTACCGCTCAGTTTCCACACTGCTGGACAAGGCAAAGCGGGGGAAAAGAGAAAAAGAGTATGAATCCTCCATCATTTATTGATGTGACAAAAGTTGTTCTTTTTCGAAAGTCCTTTACGACATCTCTTGAGAAATGGTCTGAAGGTAATTTCAGGAAACAGAGAGGTAATTAGCAGTAGAAGGAGCTGATAAGATCCAGAGAGAACTATCATAGGAGCCCAAAGAAAGAACTCCAAAATAAAATGCATAGATAAATAGACATTCAGGAAAGGAAAACTCATCCTCACTATTGGCATTTTCAGAAATTTGTTTGTATTTAGGGAAAGATAAAGCAATGGCCATATTTTCAGGTGCTTTTGTTATATGTAGAAATGCTTGGATTGCGGTACAGAAAGTGGTTACACTAGAACATTGGTACTATAAGACTTAATTAGATACTATTTTTAAAAGATTACAAGAGGATTCTCAACTTATGAGATGGTAGAAAGCATTTTATAATATTACATGTAATTATATCCTATAAACATACATAAGTGATATATCCACTTTAACTTTCTGGGTACCTGTTTCATATTTATTTTTGTAACTGCTTTATTTATTTAAAGACCACTATTGTTATATTTCCTTTTCCTTAGTGACAATGCTCATTAAAAGACAGGTGTGTATCCCAGGTAGAATGTTTAAAAATATATTAATTTTAGACACGTTAACTCAGGATCTGGGACATACGTTGTGAGACACTACACTGTGGGGCAGGAGTCTTAACCCTCATTAGTCGTGAGGTTTTGGTCAAGAGTCAATGCTCCAGTCCCCATGACGTCATGTGATAAATGAAGATTAAAATGAATGACATGAGAGATGGCATTTGTTTTATAAAGTTATACTATGTGATTAAGTGGGAGAGAAAACAGAACCCCACGTTGCAATACAGTATAATATCAATGTAATAAATGTGTTGAGAAAAGCCTGAAAGGAAATCAACTGTCATATTCCCTGTGACTCTCACTGGGGGTTGGAATCACTGCTGGTTTTTATAAAAATATTCTATTTTCAGTACTTTTGAATTTTCTATACTGTGTTGACTTCAAGAAAAAGCATGTGCATCTGTACACGGGTGCACTTGCACGTGCGCACGCACGCGCGCACACACACACGCCATAAAGCCTACTTCCCTCCGTGCACGGATGTGGTCATCTTATAGATTCTCTTTAGCTCTGAAATGTAAGATTCTAATGCTTACTGTAGCTCACTGCTAAGGGTGGTCCGCTGGCCTTCAGCCATTTGCTGCCCCTTGTGCTCCCGGCAGGGCCCACTGTTTTGGTACACTTCCTGCACTCCATTCTGGGATTAGACCAGAAGCCTCCACTTGGCAGTCAGGAGAGTACTCCAGTTATTTCTGTGAAGAGCTAACGTGGATCATGTGTTAGCTCCACCCCCACCTCCACCCCCACCCCACCTCTAATACAACCAAACACTTCAGTAGTTCTCACCGACCACAAGCATCATGGCTGGAGTTCTACATTTGGAGTGTGATTAATCTGATTAGGATTCATTGTTTTTCTCGCTTGACTGTAAACTCCTTGACATTATGTACCCCGTTCGTTTTATTCAATGTTGGTTTTCTAGGCTTAGTGTGAAACTGGCATGCAAGACTCTAGACCTGCAGTTTTCACTGCTTTGAATGGTCTTTCTTGAGATGTTCTGCTCCTCCTTGAGGTCTCCGCTGATCTCTGGGCACCTCAGTCCTTGATGCTGTTTAACTCGCACCCCCGTCCCGTTAATCTGCTTTCTCTTACTTCACAGCACTTATCTCCATCTGAAATTGCTTCCTATGCTTATCTGTTTCTTTATATTTATTCTTTACTTGTTTTGTGCCTGGCATCCCATAGTGGACTCTAAATTCCTTGAGGGAAGTAAGTAATTGATCTGTGCCCATTTCTCTCACTGTATTGCCCAAAACAGAACTTAGCATGGTGGATGCTCCTTTGCAAAAGGAAGAGAGGGATCATGTGAAAGTGTTTTCTGATACAAAAAAAGGAAGGAAGAATGGGGAAGACATGGGAGGAAGAAGAAAAAATAAAAAAAAATAGAGGTTGAAAATTGTACTGAAATCTAGTGTGGCCCTTCTTTCCACTGAACATGGGGAAACTTGGTGTCTGTATTGGAGATTGTTATTGCCCCAGTGTTTTTAAGAAAAACAATGAAAATAAATGGTCTGAGAGACTCAGAAGATACTGATGCCAGTTCTGGTCTGTCATGGGGCCAATTTACTTATACAATGTTCTCTGGTCTAACAAAGGAACAGGGCCAGACGGTCTCTGACTCTCCATTCCCAACTCAAATTCTGTGGTTCTAAACTTTTAATTCTGAAATGTATTTGTGTTATATCATCCTATTGCCAGATGCTAAAATGATTACATTGAAGATTTAGATTCAACTTTTAGGTAAAGTAGCTTAATTGAGACATGCTCAAATCAAAGTAACATTTTAAACTCCATTTGTCTTTATAAACATTTTAAGACAAATATGTTGATTTTATATGATATTTTCACACCTATGTGGTTTACACATTAAGTGGCATATATGTTACATATACAATGTGTTGTATTACATAACATACTATACATACATAATATATAATAGAATATAACTTGTATTTAAATACTGAGTATAATTTTGAAAACTTACTTGGCATGTGAACCATAAAAAGTTCCTGAAGATAAACTAAAATCATGTAATTCTATCAGTATATTTACTCAGAGACTTGAACAAATTTAATCCAGGCTATAGAAGAGTATCTCCCTCCTCCACTGTGAAATTTAATAGAGATACATTTAATGCATCTGCTTAAAATGGATTCTCCATACAAAAATGTTTCCAACTCTTCACTGCCTTCCAGAAGTTTCTTCTCTCAACCGTATGTATTTAAACATGGGCTAGAAAGCAAAAGATCTGCATCTGGGTCTCAGTTTTGACAGTATCTTGCAACGGATTATTTTTATCCTGATATCATAAAAACAGTATTCCTAGATCAGTGATTCAAGATCTTTTCATATTTTGACTTTCAAAAGCATACCTTTTGGGGATATTTTCATTGAGTTTTTGTTTTGTTTTGTTTGGCTAGGAAAGGCAAATCGCAGTTGGGAGGCTGTGAGAACTTAACTGAGGTATAAATGTGTTTGGAGGGCAAGGAAGATACAGTTTGTACACACGCTCACACACACTCACAGGTGCTTCACAGACTCCCATCTGAGTGAAAAAGATAAATGCCGCCATTTCCTCTATCTGTATTATGGGTAAACCAGGTAGTTGATGTTATCTCTAAAAACCATATCCCTCAACTGCATTTCTATTGGGATTCATTGGTATAATTAAGACTTGAATGGTTTGAAATATTTCAGGAACCTGCAGTGAACATTCTTTCATTTATCTTAAAATGTAGCTCTATTTCATCTGAAATTGTTTTCTATAATTTCCTTCTCTGCCCACAAAGGCCCTTCTTTTTATACTTATGGACCTACTCACTCATGAACCCGTGAACTATAAGCACATGTCACAGTAGCAAAAGGAATCATACTGCTAATGCTCTCCCGGCACTGAGGAAATAGCATTGGTATTCTAAATGGGAAACTATTTACTTTTTATTACTAATGATTTTTTAATAATTTCCACAATTTAAAATGTGGTTAGAATGCTACTGGTGGTTGAAAGCTAGCAACAGGATTTAATATTTTTAACATGTGATCTGCTGCGTGTTATGGTGCTTCAAAATTTTCAGTGTCATTACTCATGTTATAATATCTAATAATCTAGTAAGTTAAATCGGTGACAATGAAGTTTTATATCACAATTTATTTTGACTCAGTCTTGAATCCTAGAATGACCATTATTTTATGAGTTTTGTTAGCCATCCCTTTCTCCTTTATCTAATGTAAAATAACATTCTTTTCTCTTCTTTGTCATTCAGGAGGATGTTTATTTTACTGTTTCTAACATTCAAGGGTCTTTCTTGTATTTCTTTGTATTCTGTTCGGTGGAGCAGAAAATCTGTCTCAGTTTCAATTTCTCTTTTGTTCCCAGAATTTCCCCCTTTCTCCGGGGCCGAAGTGGAAAAATCATTTCCCTTCCTGCACCATACACAGGTTCAAAGTCCGATTTTTCACCATGTTGCTCCAAACAGCAAATTTTCTAACCCACAAGAAAAAAGAGCACCCAAGTGCCAACTTTGAAGTCTACAAGGGTCTGAGAACAACTGAAAATAAATTCCTCCAACAGGGATTAGTCCTTAGCGGCTCAATGGACACTCTGAGAGGTGCGAGGAAGCCAGCAAGGGCACCAACCTGTTAGCAGAGGCATAGGTGGCCCACTCAGAAGTCAGGGTTCGTTCGTTGTCATGGAGAATGAAAGGCAAATGGAAGACATTAAAAGGCAAGTAGCAAACAATCCAGTAGGCTAAGCCAGGGATTTGGGAGGCTCCCAAGGTTCCTCCCTTCCTCATTCCCTACGTGAGTCATTTTTCCAGTCTGTCCACACCCATTCACCCTTCTTCTATGGGCCAACACCCCACACTCCCATTCACCCTCGAGCTGCTGCCACAGGATCCTTCTGAAATACAAATCCAAACTCTACCTACCTATCCCCTTGCTGTGTAATCTCTTCCAGTTCAGCATGGTTTTCAGAGTAAAGTTGAGACTCCTGGGATTAACACAGACCTGCTTTAGCTCATCTCCCGCCACTCCCCTACGAGTACCCTTCCCTCACCTCTAACAGGAAGGCTGGTAGGTCCGTGGTATCAGCCATGCTCTTTTCTTCACTTGACCAGCCTCAACTCCCTTTCCATCTCGCTAATTCCTATATACCTTTCAAGGCACCTGTTCAAAATAACTCCTCCAGGAAGCCTCCTCCAACCCTCCTCAGGCCCCCTTGGGCTGGCCTATACCATCTTAGCATTTATCCCTCAGGCAGAGTTAATTGGTTTGTTTGTCGCTTTCCTAGTAGAAGTATCATCCTTGAGGGTAGGGACTGTGTTATCCATTCTTGTATCTCCGGCACCGCGGGCATTCGATGTAGTTGTTGAAGTGAATGCTGAATTAGAAGGAAGTCCTCATAGCTACTAACTGGCAGATAGAGAATGCCCATTCCCATGCTCTGAGAAAGTGTCAGTGTCCTCTTGATCTGCTTCAACTGTGTGTGCATTTGGGTTCCTTTTAATGATTAACACTGGGAAGTAGGGCCATTTAATTATTTAATTAATTAATTAACTAAGTTACTATGGAAGGGAGCAGTGCACAATATTAAGCCAGTGTTTTGTGGCTCTAGTCAAGGGTCAGAACTCAGGTCTGTTATTAGTGCCTCTGAACTTGTTTCTGAAGTTTAGCACCTTTCATGATGTTTTTCCTTTTCCTCCTTAAGCCAGCCTCATCCTCTTTACCACAACCGCATAAAGTTGTAGGAAGAACACCTTGCAGCACCTATCATTTCATTCCAAATTGTGTCCAAAACATGGAACCAATGTTTTAAATTGGATTATTGAGCAAGTTATCAAAATTCCTTACTTCCAATGGAAATTCTGTCCCCAAATCTCTGAAACATTATCACATCACATTAGTCCAGAATTCTTTCCATTCAAAGGAAAGCCAAGTGCCATCTTACAACACCCAATGAATTATGATTTGGGGCTGTGGTTTCTTTTGCTCCAACAATAATATGACTTATTTGCCTTGGAATATTCCAGTATTTCGGAAGATGATATTTTATTTTTAAAGAAGGGTCTGTTGTGCTTTCTATAAATCATGTAACGCAGAGTTGGGAAGAAGGGGGTTTTGCATTCCTAATATTATTTACAAGCTAGACTGGGAGCTGGATAGGAGTTCTTGTGCTTGTGTGACAATCGGTTTTACTAAGAAACTGAAAAACTGCGAACACCCCGTGACTCGAGGCAGATACACACNCGCCTGTGAGCCATCCAGGTTCAAAAACTGTGTGGTGCATTTTAAGGCGGCAGCCGCATCGGATCCTCCCCGTTTCAGGCCGATCTGATTCTCACCTTCAACCTAACCTTGCCGGTTTCCTTACAAAAGACCCATCCACCT
>NW_027551565.1:516554-517307 GCF_008692635.1 Crocuta crocuta
TTTAAAAAAAAAAAAAAAAAAGAACCTATTTGCCCGCCCGGCTGGTCGGAAGGAGCAGAAAGTAGTAGGGGTGCGTCCCGTTTGCACTATAGCTCGGCTGCAATAATGTGGAACGTGTAAGATGGAAGATACCACCGGTTGGCTGCGGGGATGCACCTCGCCAGCGCCGGCTGCGGTCTCCGTTTGCTCTGTGCGCCGACCCGCGAGCGGCCACGACCACCCCTAGCGGACTTTGTCCGGTTGAGGGGCGCCAGGGCGGCCCGGGGAAGGGCGGGAGGGCGGCGGAAAGTTGGAGAGCGTTTTTCCGCCGCCGCGTGCGTCCGGGAGCTCGGCGAGTCCGCCCCGGGCTTCCTGGTGGGGCTGGGCTGGCGGGGGAGGGGCCGCGCAGCAGCGGCGGAAACCAGACCTCGGCGATAAGAGGCTGCACGGAGACATGCAACAGTCTTTCCACTGCAGCTGAATGAGTTGTGGCGCTCACAATGCTCCCGTGACCGGGCACTGACAAGTTCAATTTTAAATCGCGGGCCGCCTGGAATCAGGATTCCCACAATGCCTTGGGCACTCGGTCGGCAGTCGGGCTGCCTCTGAAAAAAAATGTGAGAGGTAAGTTTCCCTGTTCCCAGTCGCCTCGCGCTGCTCTGCCGCTCTGCATTGTTCGTGCTCTTTCGGGGCTGTTCATGGCTGAAGGAGGAAGTGAGAGCGGGCTCCGGCCGGCCGCGTCTCGGGGCGGCGGGGGCTGGCTCGCCGCGGCCG
>NW_027551565.1:517322-703984 GCF_008692635.1 Crocuta crocuta
GTGGAAGTGTACTTACAACTTAATGACCTTCGTCAGGAGAAGATGCGAGCTCATCAGACGCGAGCCCCGGTGTCTCCCAAGAGCCCCCTCATCCCTGCCCCCGGGGGCTGCCATCCAGCCCCGGTTTTCATCTGGGCCAAATATGTGCACGCAAAGGTTAATTCTCTGCCTGCTACCCATAAATTACGCATGACATGTTTAGCTGGGCTTCCATATATGGAGAGTGCTGTATTTCAGTCCGGTTTGCCTTTTGCCAAGTTTACAGGGCGGAAGACGCCCTGCATGAGAGGGCTCCTCTCTCTCTCTCTCTCTCGCTCTTTTTTTCCATCGTTTTGTAGTGCGTCACTCAAAAACTGTAAGAAAAGTAAGTATAGACGCTCTCTGGGTGGAGCTGCAGTTGGTTGATTGAATTGCTTTCACGAAAGGTTGAAACGAATGAAAAGTAGTTAGTACTTGGGTTTTGGGTTTTAGACAAAAGCAGGACAAATCTGTAGGCCCCCCCCGCCCCCACACTGTTTTTTCTTTTTAAACGGAGCCGGAATCTGTTATTGGTAGTAATGTGTCATGTGAGAATACTTTGATTCCAGAGCTTGTAAGAGGAGCAGGTATATGGTTGAGCTTGTGTTTGCCCCTCTCCCAGCACTTTACAACTACGGGGTGGTTGCTACAAGAGTAATTGTGTTAAGTCTCTCCCTGGCCGGGAGAGTATACGGCTGCTGCTGGGATTTGGTGGTGTATTTCCGTGGAGTGTGCTTCCCTGGGATTAAAACGGAGTAAGAAGCTGCCAGAAAGGTTATTTGCCACGGCCTTTACTTTGTGTGCCCACCAGCACAGGCACAAGCGATAGCAGACGGATGGGAAACTCCGCCGTCCTCCGAGGCGTTTCTTAAATTAATACACCGAGAGAGAAGTCATAATGAATGCCCTTTGGATTTGCAGGCCCTCTGCGAGGCGCTTTGAAATACTACCCCCGTGGACGCCGTGTTCCTCCCTGTCTGTTTATACACAGAGGGTGTTTAGTACATAACTATTCTATACCCGCAGAAGTGATCCACTCCATGTTGTCTGTGTGGGTTCCTGAGAGCGTTGGGGTCTCTCCTTGTCTCGCGGTTGAGATAAAAAATTATCACCGCGGCCGGTTAAAACGGAAGTTCAAGGACTGTGAAATTCATCTTAAGAATATTTAGTTCAGTACTTGGACTGTCTTGCGTGTAGCCAGAGACACTGAATAAAGTTATTTTGTAGCCTGAGAAAGCACATTGTTGACACTTGTATCTTTGCTTTCTTAAAGTCGGTGACAGCTATAGCTAGAAACTGTTTTAGGAAACTGACAGTGTCCTGATTTTCATCCATGTGGTATCTTTGCATGGAGGTGAAATTCTTTTTGGATTATTGTGTCGGTAGGGCTTTTTTTTTCTTTTAAAATGTAGACATAGTTTTTAGTTTTATTTGTTTAATGGGGGGTTTCCCTCACTGAGGACTACAAGTTTGCCTTTTGTGTTTGCGGGAACAGGTTGGGTCGGCACCAGAAAACCTGTTCATCCATCCATCTGTAATTACAGTGTCACTTAAGACATAATAATCAGGTTTTATTATTACTAAGAGACTCAGAAAAGCTCACATGTGCCTAGTTTAATTTTTTTTTTTTCTCATGTAACTAAGAACAAATTTGTGTGCAGACACACATCGAGTGTGGTGCTCTAGGCAGCCATGCCCGCGGAGAATCCTAAGTGCCTCATGGTTTAAAATCTTATTGCTTGTGTTTACATTTCCACATTTGAGGCAAACTTAGACTCCAAGTTGAATTCATTAAATTCCGTTTCCAGCATTCTGTTCTTCCTCTGGGCATAGAATTCCGATGAAATGAAGCACTGGGTTCTGTTCCAGATCAAGAACAGACTATTCCAAGGTTTCTCTTGGGATGGGGGTGGGGGAAGGGGAAGAGTAAAATTCTATTTCTCATTGAATCAGGGTGTGTTACTTTATTATATAAAATTTCCTATTTTTATTGTAAGCAAAAAAGTTGCCCTTGGCATTTACCACTGTCGCCATTCATTAGACCTGTGTTTGATATCTCTATTTTTGGAAACAGAGAATAGCCTTTTGCTGCAACTTCTGGTTTTCTGTTTGGTGACCGGAGATACACAGGTTCGAGAACATCTCAGATCTTGCTTAGAAGAAGCTAAAGAGAATAGGTCACTGGGGCTTCCTATACTCTTAAGAGAAAGTCATCAGCGTGACCAGTAGATTCGGCAGGGTGAGGGGGAGTGCAGGAAGGAAGTGAAATATATTCACTTAAATGTTTGGCTTAATATAACATCTTAGCAGCAATACTGATCATTGAGGATGTTACATAGGAAGATTTTGAAGTGGTGGCCTTTTAGGCTCAAGAGCCTCATATTTTTGGAAATCCCGAATTGCCACCCAGCGCAGTAGCCACTAGCCACATGTGGCTATCAAGCATTTGAGATGTGGCTAGTTAGGACTGAGATTTGCGCTAAGTGTAAACGTGTTCTGGATTTGGAATACTTTGTACGAAGGGAAGAATGTAAAGCATCTGATGCATATTTTTCATATTGATTATGTGTTGCAGTGATAATATTTTGGATAGATTGGTTTCAGTAGAATATTCAGTTAGATTAATTTCACCTGTTTCTTTTCACTTTTTTAAACTACAACTACTAGAAAACCTAAAATAACGAATGTGGCTCATATTACTTTTCTATTGGATGGTGCTGTTCTAAAATAGAGTAGGGGAGCAGTCTTCTGAGAGAAAGCCTCAAGAGTTTGCTGGTTAAAATAATAAAATCGACTTTTATTTTTATAAGCTAAAGAAGTTTATTATACACAGAAATACCTTGTCTTTCTTATCCATTGTAACCAAAATCTAAGAAAACATACTACCTAACATCTATTTTTATTTCCTCAAAACTACTGTTTAGTTTAGAGATTTAATGGTGAGGTAGCAGTAAGAGAGAAAAGGCTTATAATTAGGGGATGAGTCCTAACACCTCTCAAAGGCCAGAATAGAGTATGATTGCTACTTAGGAACATTTTAGAGACACTATAGCTATCATTGTCCTAAAGTTACCGAACATAAACGAGTCACTAAAACTTATTTTAAAGTAGAGTTTTCGGTAAATAACAATTATCCTCAAACACTTAATATGTATTTTCCTTTCCTGTGACTTTCCTTCCTTAGAAAATAAAAACATCAAGTAAATCCAAACAAACTCCTGACCAAATGTTAATTAATAAATTCACAAGAATGAGATTTTCACTTGTAGGGTATAAGGCATTGTTTTGAATGTTAGGAAAGGTAAAAATATGTTTCTGTGGTAATATGGGCTTTCAGGAATTTCTATACACGGAGACATTGTCTTTATAATTTGAACACATTCTTGAGAAAGCATCTAACTAGCAAACAAAGCACAATGGCATAGGTCCTGGAAACATTCCCCTCAGATATTTTCATAACTGAAGTCCATTTTGCCATACACAGTGAGTGTTAAGCAGAAAAAATGCGCTTCTTCTTTTTTTTTTTTTATCCATATAAAGCATGCTTACTTTTATTTCCTTAAAGGATGCCAAAGATATAGGACAGGATGGAGGTAGCGGGTTCTCTCCGGGGGGGGGGGAGGGCAGGTTTTAGAGACCCTCAGAAGACTTCCTCCTGGCTTGGTGCCATCTTGAATCTGTCTCCCACTATATGAGGCATAACTGCCATTAGTGTCAATACATGTAGGGAGTGTGGGGGGGGAACAATGATCCCCATTAACTTTGTATATAATTTCTGATGAGTCACGGAGCATATTCGCTAATGGCTGGAGAATTATTGATTGCAAAGCAGGGAATTCAAGAAGAGCTATTGACATATGGCATTGTCTCTGGACATACTTTATATTTTTAGATTTGAGATAGGGAAATTGATTTCTATGTAGTGTTTTTCATATTATAAAAACATATATTCTCAACATTACAGCTATATCCTGGAAAAAAGACACTTAGCAAACACATGGTTATAGGTTTTTACATATTATGATTAGTTTTTAATGACTCTAGTCCTCCTTTATAGATAATTATTTACGTTTTCCAAGAGACATCTTAATACACGTGCTGGTGACATCCATAAGCATGAAGAATCTTTAAAGTTGTTTATGTTACAGTATTAGGCATTATGTATTTGACACCTCTGCCACTGTTTTTGAGGACTTATTCAGGTTTCTGTGATTATCCTTTGTTAAAACAGTCCAGGATGTATTGATCTCCTGATGAAATGTAGCCATCTTGCATGGAGTGAAGAATTCCTTTTCCACTGAGATCAACTCTTTTAAAAAGGAGATGTTTCTGAAATAACTGTTTTGCTTCCAGTAGTGTGTATGCTGCAGAAGAAAAACCACCATCTCTATGGACATTGTTTTAAGAAATTGAGAAGTATGCCTTATATATCCAATGAGGGGGATAACAGTTGATAAGGCACATATTCCCATGAATGTGGACACAATTTCTATGTGACTGTTTGTGTGAAAGCTAGGTATGCCCATGACAATGCTAACTTATTCAGATAATCTGGATGTTAAATAGCATCAAAGTATTAAAAAGAATTGTGCTAAATATCACATAATCCAACATCAGTGCAGATACCAACTCCCTTCCAGTCCCTCTTTAGCTGATACTTCTTCCTCCAAATAATTTTTTAAAAGAGACTTACATTTAACAGTATATTTTCGTTTTTAAAACAGCTTGATAGCTACTAAGAAGGAACTTGTTTTAAAGAGCTAACAAGGTTCGAGGATCATGGGAACAGATTTAATCATATGAAATAAACATCACATTGCGGATTTGAGAGATTTTATTTTGTAATGTCGATTTATAAGTGAATACTTGTTGTGGCAAAAATAGCAAGCTGGGCTCAGTGAGATCTGCCAAATTTAGCCAAAATATACCTTGTTTAAAGAAGTGGCAGGCTGGTAGCAGAAGTAAGAGTTTTGAAAATAACTGAAAGTAGAAAGGGAGATTTCATGAACAGTGGCTTGTTAACATAGTTTGGAAGTTCAGATAAGGAAAAGCAAGTCCTAATGTAGCTCTGACCAATACATGTAGTAAAGGGAACAGTCTTACTGCATAAATAATGGAAAGCAAAAGCTATTCTTTATTTTCCAACCATACAAAAATAATATTCTATTTGCCAGGTTTAGTTGTATATATTCAGTGATCGTTCCATATTTTTCGTACGTTTATATTTAACGTTCTGACACAGGGTTTTTGTATGTGTTCTGGTTCATGTATTTAGTTCATTTCTCTAGTAGAAATCTATAGATTTCCAAACGTCCTGTATGAGAATATTGATAGCTTTTGCCATCGGTTTTACTGTTGAATGCCATAAAATAATCACCTTTTGAAGTCACCAAATAGTTACACATGTGTCAGAAGAGCAGCGTGGGTAATGACTTTGAACGGTGGACGGAGAGGAATTGCCAAAGACTAGGTTGAAAGTAAACTGACAGTGACAGTGAGGTTGTTTACAATGAGGTTGTTTGCTATAAACCTACATATTAAAGTTAAGAAGTGGAAATGACACCAAAATATATTGGAAATGCAGTGATTTCCTTTTGGGAAAAGAAGTGTAGAATGTGTAATGAACAGCAATGAGAGAAAAGTATATTAGCCGGGAGATTTTAATCAGAAACAGCCTGAGTATCCAGTCTAATGTGGCATTGAATAAAAGAAAAGTGAAGAAATAAAAGCAGAAGGTATTAACTAATGGTTTCAGACACAGGTAGAGTTATCCCAATTAGGAGTACAGTTTTGTGGGTTTTGAAAAACTAACAAATCGTTTACGTAGATAGTCCGTGGAAGGTGTGGCAACATTGTCTATGCCTTCCGTGTTTAAGTTTGCAGCACACTAACATCTGTCTATTCAGTGATTGTGACTGAATAGACTCTTCCAGAAAATGCTAAAAAAGTTCGGTAACAATGATATGTGCAGTAGGAGTGTGAGGAAATATAAACAGAGACTTTACAGTTAAATAGTCACAATACATCACAAGCATGTTAAATAGCAAGAATGCCAAAAAAGGCATTACGCAGTTCATATTTAGAGCATCGTTAGAGACATTTTCTGAACGTGATTTAGTATTAGAATTTACAAGACCATTCAGAGCTGATTGTATCTAAAATTTGTAATCCTATCGCTAGCAATCTGGTTGCCAGCGTCATTGATGACAGTAGTAACGAGACATTCACATTTCGTTTCTGCCCTTCTCTGATTACAAGAAAAGCATTACCTTTACAATGACCATTTAGCACTCCACGTGGATGGATAGCTCTGATCCAGCCAGAAAGATCATCTGGGGTGAGGTGGTGGTCGTCAAGATAGGTGATATATAAAGAAAGGAGGGCGTAGAGGCCTGCTGTCCGGCAAAAGTTGTCCGGCAAAGCTCTGGACCATTGGCTGGACTTGCGACTCGGCATTCCTAAGCCAAAGGTCCCCTCATTCATATTTTTATTTACTAAATTTTAGTTTCAAAAAGTAGCCTCTGAAAGATATATTAGTTCCTATAAACGGTCTCTAAATTCGTTTTGAAAGCCCCAGTGTTTGTTGCAGTGCAAGAGGAACAACAAAATCCGACCTCCTTGGGGGAGAACTTTTGAAAAGTGGAACTCTGCAAATGCAGGAGGTGGTACCAGTGTTATTACTGTCATTTTAAAATGATTGGTTCTGTATATACATAATTGCATTTTTCTCTCTGTCTTGAAAAGAGTCATTGACTTGGGGGGGGGGTCGTGGAGATCGGAAGGCACAAACAAGCTTCACGTTTTTTTTATACCAGATCTGACCAGATATGTGACCTGGGAAAAACCATTTACTCTTTCTAGTCCTTAAGTTCTGTATCTGTGAAGTTCTAAACATACGCATACTAATTAACAGAAGTTCTACTTTGCTATACAGTTCTTTATAAAATAGCTCATTTAATCTTTTCTCTGCAGCTGTAAAGTAGGCCGTAGGACCTTTATCTTCAAGATTAAGTGGCATGACTAGACAGCTCTTTTTGTCCTTTGCAGAATTACGAGGCTTGTTTTTGGTCTTTATTCAAATGTCCGTGTTTTTAACCAATTGGAAATGATCTATAAAGAAAAGTACTGAGGATAAGAACTGTCATGACACTTACTCACATTTTGGACTACTTTCTTTGTGCCAGGGTAAGATTTATGAGTTAATTCATGTATTCCTCAGAACAACCCTGTAAAACAGTTATTGTCACTATCTCAGCTTCACAGACGGGGAAACTGAGGCACTGACGAGTTAGTGGTCCCAAGTTACTTACCTAGTAAGTAGCACAACAAGGAGTTGAACCAGGGTGGCCCAGTTCTAGAACCCGTGCTTGTACATAAAAGAATGAAAACAGATTTAACAAATACTTGTGTTAGTTAGGTGCAGATAGGAGGTCAAGACCGTAAACATTTGGAATACTCTAGCAGAGTCGCACTGGTTACAGTGTTTGTAACAGTAACTCTCAGAGAGTGAGGAGAAGGTAAGATGATAGAGAGAAAAGGCATAGGGGGATGTGGGCAGCACATAGGGTAGGAAGAAGGGAGGCATCAGGTGGGAGAGGAGGTTGGCGCTACACTTTGGGGGGCATTGGGGAGCAGATGGTACAAGACTGATACACGACTGGGAACGTGAGACATTTGGTTAGGCGCGTGACCCTATAGGCACGTATTTTAGTGACAGTTTATAGAGGAAGGATAGGACCCATAGAGGATGAAGCGATGAGGGACTAACTAAGGGGAATGACAGGGAATGACGAGGAGGACATGTTCGCTGGGGGAGAAGTGACCATCATAGGGTCCGTAGGATATAGCAGCTGACTAGATGTGGGTGTGAGAGGCAATGGGAGGAATTAAAAATGGTTCTTAAAATCTAGTCAGAATTGTTTAAACGTTTTTATCAAAAAAAAGTTTACATAAATATTTTAATCTTTAATGTTAATTCTGTTGATTATATTGCTCCTTGTGAACTCTTTTAGGATCAAGAACTGTATTCTAAGTTTCAGTTAAGAGAATAACACTTGAAATTGTGTTTTGCCGGGAACTATAACTTGATTAAGTAGAAGCTGTGTGTTAAGTTCTTAAAACACGTCATTTCTGTGACCGCCACTTTCAAATAAAGCACGGGATCTGATGTGCTATAGAAGGTCACCAGATTCTTCATCCCACATTGGTAGTTCTGAAGTAAGCATAATTTCATCTTTAAGGGTATATTGTTATTTGCTAGGAAATGTTTCAGTGTTGGCCAGGCAGTTCTGTTCCCTCATTAAAGGAACACCCGTGTAACCTGGCCTCTGTGGTAAAGCAGGTGTCACACAGATACATGATAAAATAAGTTTGCCATGTGCTCAATGTGAGTGACACCGATGCTTCTGAGACCTTGCTATTTTGGGGAAAGTATCAATATAACTGTGATATTCTTCTTCCTGGAAATAAAACTCCTTAACAATCACTCTTATAAACGGAACGATGTACATATGGGAATAAATAAGCAGTTGCACTGAGTTAACAGTTTCCTGGTGTTGTGAGGATGGCTGGATTTCAAATAGAATAGAAAGCTTTAGAGACACTCCCACAGGCCTTTTTGCTTATGGTCCTTACATGCTTTTTACAAAGTAAATGGCTTAACATTGTTTAAGCAGAAAATGTCAGAGCAATGATAGACTATGTTGTATTTAACATGCATAGAAAAATTCCCATGAAACCAAGACAATTTTCAAGAAAAAGATTCTACTTATAGCTCTTTACCACTTATTTCTTTAGATGGGTGTATATCCATGAAAAATAATAAAAATTATGCTGTTTGTATGTTTAAGTATAGCATGTTTACACAGAGCTAGAGAAAATCATATTAACAGTGCTTTATTTCAGCTTTTGTTTTTATGCCTCCTAGTATTATGTCAGAGCCATGCTTAGTGTGCCTTTTTCTATTACTAGGTTTTTTTTATCTGATTTTTGCCTTGTGCTATAAAGATAAGATAAAAATCTGTTCAATTGCACTGTTAAGATAACGTTCAGAAAATGTTCATTTTCTTAAGTAACTAAGATTAAATGGTGTTAAAATTAGAAATTTCTCTTTGCTTTCTGTGTTCACTGGGCTAATTTTAACTCGACGAATTTACTCCAAATTATTTTGAGCCATTATTTGAATTTCATTGCCCAGATATTTCAGGGAAAGCTGCATTGTCAACCTAGTGCATTCAGATAAGGTGTTTGGTTTTAAATACCCCACTCAGGGGTGCCTGGGTGGCTCAGTTGGTTGAGTGGCTTCAGCTCAGGTCATGATCTCACAGTCTGTGAGTTCAAGCCCCACGTCAATCTCTGTGCTGACATCTAGATCAGAGCCTGGAGCCTGTCTTTGGATTTTGTGTCTCCCTCTCTCTCTGTTCCTCCCCTGCTCATGCTGTCTCTCTCTCTCTCAAAAATAAATAAAACATTAAAAAAATAAATACCCAATCCATAAAACTTTAAGAGACATGATGAGCATAGAAAAGTGAACAACAGGGAATACAAGTAGATCTTTGACCCAGGTATAGAGTCTCTTGAGGTATTGCATGGCCTTTCCAAAAAATAATTTGAAATCTCTGGAAGAATTGAGACTATTGAAAAAAATCTATCCATCAAACACAATTGTGCATAATGCTTTCTGGGGGTGGGGGGGCACATTTACTGAAAATTGCACGTAGGAAATGACTCAGAGAGATAGAGTTTTGAGGACTGGATTTTAAAAGTAAATATTTTGGAGCAATTAATATCGTGTGGGAAGAAATTATTTGTGTCTTGTTTCTCAGTAATGGACCAAAGTTTACTAAGCGCTGAGGTCTTTTTACTTAAAAAGTTATTTTACTATGTTAACAATAAGGCGATACAGGGAAATCAATTCATCCTTTGTGTTCTGCTAAATAACCAATGAACAGACATACTCTGGACATCTATTAGAGTAATATAGGAGGGGAGGATCCAAAGGAGAATTATGTAGTTTCTCTTCATTGGCAGGTAATTGAGCTGGGAGGAAAGACATGAAAAGTGAATAGTACAGTTGGGTATTGGTGCTATACAACTGAGTACCAAAGGAGGAAATTCAAGGAAAGAAGAAAATCCAAAGAAGGAAGTCTTAACAGAACTTAATAGCCAAGGCATGCTGTGTAGAGGAGCAATTTACCTCTCTGTTCAGCGTTTGGAAGGTAATGGTTTAAACAGGGGGGAAGTAAGGAGGCTAGCTACTATCTTCAAGTGTCTTCTCTGTGAGACATTGCCGGCTTATATTCTTTTTGGAAAGAATCACCCGGTAATGGTGTTAAACAGTTAGGGAACAGCCCTTCATGGCAGGAGCCATCATTTTCTTGATAGAGGTGAGGAAACAGAGACTCAGAGAAGTTAACCTACTTGCCTGAAGTCACACAGCTGGTGAGCAGCCAAACTGAATTAAAGCCTGGGTCTTTTCTTATTTCACATCAGCATTCTTTGTTCCCCCAGGAGGATTCTGCTGGGAATGGATGTGGTATAGTTACGATTCAATGATTTTAAAACTTCACCCAGACCACAACTCACCCTTGTCAGGAAGGTGCAAATTTAACTTAAAAAGCTGGCAAATAAACTTTTGTCTTTTTGCTTTGACTTTGGCATATAGTTTGCCAAATGCTTATAATCTTTCTCTTAGATTTATAAACACAACAAAACATACTAGGCCTCCTGTCTTCAGCAGATATGAAGACGGCTTGCAGTAATGTGACTGTTACAACATTGCGTTTCGGGAAGCTCTCCAAAGAGGCTTCGTGAAGTTCTGGGAGATAATTTACTTTCACACCAATAATGTGATGCTATAAAATTTTCCCCGAGAAATGATAGGGGTATCTCCAGAGCGCATGCTAAATTCATTTATCTTCCTGATGTGGTTATTTTATGCTTTCGTGTTATATCATGTTCGCATAGCAGCCCGTGCGCTCAGCCACTCTGTGGCATGTGGGCTTATGATGTTAAGAGAGAAACTGTTAATTGAAGACTTGTTCTGTTGGAGACATGTCACTTGGCTAACAAATTCCTCTCCTCCTGGAGCTGTTTAGAATACATACCAGATGAAATTATATAATGGCTAGAGAAGGAAAATGTAAGGCTCGTGCCATTGTTTTTGGCCTCCAAGGAAATCCCTCTTATTTAGCAAATAGTGATGGAGTGCAGTGTTGATGTACCAGCTCTCTTACTCTTTATCCTCTCCAGGGCAGAGGTGAGGAAGAGATGCCCCGTTCTCAAAGTGGTTTCCAGTGTAGTGGTAGAAATATTCACAAGTAATGTACGGGCAAAACAAAGTGGGCACAGGAGCCAAGAATAGGCTGCTTGTGGGCAGAGTGTGGAATTTGCCTAAAACTGTCCAGTAGACACATTAACTCTTTGCATGCTCTTTATATTGGAGAAAAGACAAAATTGACTCATGATGTATTTTAATTATGTGATTCAACAGTCGAAGCGTTTATTTTTTCTTTCTAAGCTTTGGATAAATCAGCATGACCCAAATGTAGCGTCGCCCTAGACGAGACAGAAAAGACGACTTTGTTTCTGATGTTGGCACTTTGGGAGCGAGATGGGGCCACGTAATTCATCCGAGGCTTCTCCATGCTGACTCCTGGAGTAGGAGGTTAAATCACTCAATATTGACGGTCAAGTTCCAGAGCCTGCGACTTTTATGTTAACGGGAAGGAAAAGTCTGTATGAGAGAGGTGTGTTGTATTTTACTTTAATGACAAAGAGCTCTAGATGTGCACACGATGCTCTTTTTCCTCCAGCTTTTTCTTTGTGTGCAGGAAATAAAGCTGTATTTTGTAGGCGAGCTTCCAAACTTTCAAATGGTAAAAGTGCAACCGTGCGTATTTTGTGCGACCCCATTCAGCTGTGAAGTGTTCATCCCTTGTTTCCAGGATTTAATCTGCAGCCTGGGTTAGAAGACTCAGAATTTTTATTGTATGGCTTACTACTCTTCATTTCTAATCATAAACATTTATTTAAAGCACACTGCATAAAAAACTTTATGATAAGATTTTGACTGAAACTTTCAAGAGAAATGAAGGATATAGTTTCTGCCGTTTTGAAGTGTACAGTTTAAAGAGAAAGGTCCATTTTTAGTGAAATAAAGTTAACAACCAAAATCACAACAGGGCCAGACCGTTAGCAATCATAATAATTACAAGAAGAGCCACTTACTTGGTGTGCACTTACTCTTTTACATATGTGACCTTATATGGTTTTTTCCTCCAGTGCTGTGACATTTATGCATTGCCATCCATGTCTCTGGTTCACAGGTGAGAAAATGGAGGCTTGATGGGGTTAAGGTCAGGTAATTTGCTCCGGGGTCACGTAGGAAGGTACCATGAGTGCTGAGATCTTAACTCAGCAGTTTTGCTTTTTGTCTGCTCACTTGTTTCCCTTAGCATGCTGTGAATTAAGTACACAAATACTGAGAGCAGTGTAGATTTGAGGCCTAACCCAAGTTTGTTCTGGAAAGACCTGATGAAGAAGGGAAGATGTGAAAGACAGGTGTTGAATGAAGCATTGTGATCCTACAACAGCAGAGAACAAGGAGAGGACTCGGGGAGTTTCACTGGCTTGGGAAGAAGAGCTAGGTCAAGTGTGGTGTGCATGGTATTCATTCTACTCACACCTAATACCCTCGCCCTACAACTCACCAAGATCAGCAAAATCTACTTTTAGACTCAAAATCATTAGCACCTGTGAAGTTTCTGATGTCACTTCTGAATGACATAGCACTCTGCCAATGGCTCAGTTGGATGGCTTTCAGTGGCACATTTTAAGAAGTGTCTTGAGCCCAAAGAGAGTATTGCAGACACTCTTCTAATTTATTCAGCTGCATTATTGAAAGCATTAGGGAATTCATTTCTCTCCTCGCCAAAACACAGAAATCTGTTGCCAACCTTAAAATAATCAAAAATGTTATTGAAAAGTGACATTCACTTGAAGATTTCTGATTAAATCTTCTCACTTTCCCTCAAATCCCTATCCGGGCAATTAGAGCATGTGCATGTGTGTGTCTTGTATGTATATATGTATGTTAATCCATATGTACGTGTATATTCCAAAAAGGATTACGAAGTAGCACAGAAGTTACAGCTAAAAGTGGAATAGAATAAATGTATGAAGCTAAGGGATACATTCACCAGCCAATGTTAGTTTATGAATTTGGCTCTGAAATATTTATTTCATATCATTTTATGGTTCTCTGCACTGACTACGAGGAGGACTTGTGAAAATATTGTAGGAAATGGAAATAAAAGATACTCTAATATACATGTGTCAATTTGAATGCATTATCACTCCAGTAGTTTTTAAAGCTTGAGATCAAATAGTTGATAGATATTATTATTAAGAACCTTCATCTGTGTCTTAATGAATTGATTTCCATTGCTCTTTTATTCCACTGCCGTTAAACTTTAACCTAGACACACAGCAGCAGTTTTCTGTTTATAAGTGACCTGACGTTCATGGATTCAAAAAATATTTTCCCTTTGTGTACCAAGAATTCTCAGGCATATTTTTTAAGAGAAATATCCCATGCTGGTGTGCTAATATTTTTGGCAAGAAAATTAAGCACCTATATTTCAGTCGGATAGTTCTATGATAAATGAAGAATAATTAAATGTGCAAGATTCTGCAACATTCACTTAAATGTTAATTTGGGTTCTTTTATATTCTAGGCACTGTGCTAGGCATTGAATACATAATGGTTCACACAAGCAGATGTGATTATGAAAGTGCAATTATAAGACTTAGACATCTCTCAAATTTCAAATTGGTCATTGCAGAAATGATGACATTATTATAGTTCTTATTGCCACAAACTTTAAATAATCTTTTTAGAAATTAAAAAATATTATTCATAGTTGTCAATAAATATTTATTTTAAAGCCTTTCTATCCGTGTTAGGTTTCTTGTATATAAGTGACATATTTTCATGTAAAGAACAGTACCGTTTTATGCTTAGAATGCTATTTTACAATTATGCGAGAGAAATAGTATTGCAAAGTAATGCAGAAAGAGAAAACTCAATTTTGAGTGGCAGCACAATATTGTGAGCTTAAAAGGTCAGGCTGGTACAGGAGGGCTCCAGTTTTGCCACTCAATATCATGCAGAATGCTGTGACAGCCAGGGCTGCTATAGCTGAAAATATCCGTAGCCTTGGAAGCCTTGTAAGTTTCAGAAGGTTATTTGGGCATCTAGTAGGAACACTGATTCACAGGGAAGGTCAAACTGGACAGCCAGGCAAAAAAAAAAAAAACAGGTTAATGAACCCAACAGTTGTAGATTTTAGAGCAATTGTCAACTGCAGTAACTGGGTAGCCTAATCCAACGTGACCATCTTTCATTGAAATATTTTTAGAAGAGTGAGCTATACTTGATGGTGAATCTTAACTTCTCTTCTGAAACTTTTAACCTTAAAAGTACATCTTCAACCTTACCTGGTAGCAGGACACAGGGTACCTTAATTTTATTTATGTGGGATGTACGCTCCATCAAAAAAGGATGTGAGTCGGCTTACAACAGTAAAGTGCACATAAAATAGGACTGTAAAAAAGAGACATAACAAATCAATTAGAAGGAAAAGAGATGAACCAAGTGCTTGAGATGAAATTGAGCACTAAATTTATCTCTCAGCTTGCTGGCAACCGAAGCAGAAGCTTTAGAAAGTACAAGAATCCCGAGTTTATTTAATAAGATCTCTTCATATCCCGTGTACAGTCTTATTCTTAGCCCTTGGGGTATTTAGTTAAGTATTCTGACTCTATCCTTGGGTGAAATCTTGGAATGGATGAATTCCAGTTAATTAAGAAGTGAAGGCCAGATTCTTCAGCCTGGCCTTCAAGGCCCTTCCTGGTTTGGTTCCAGTCCCTAAATGCAGCTTTATCTTCTGCTATCCCCATCGCACCTGGTAGTACATACAGACCACTTCCCCCCCAGTGTTTGTGTTCTGTGCTTTCCCACGTCCCTGCCTTTGCTCTCTCTGTTCCTGCAGTCTGGATTGCCGTTCCTTTTTGTCTCTAACCAAATAAGATTCCTCCTTCTGTCTTTCCATCACAGATGTCTTATCCATCACCAAACCACCCCTGACCTCTCTCTCCTGTAATGCACCAGGCTTTATTGTTATCTCAATGGTGTACTTCTCAACTTTCTTTTTTTTTACGTATAGTTATTTGTGTGTTTGTTTTATATTCCCCATTAAGCAGTGAATTCTTCATAGTTGGGTCCATGTATTCCTCCTGTGCCTAGATTACTATAAAAGGTCCTCAATAAACCTTATACAATCAATACATAGATATAATTTTATCTTAGTATTGTTTATTTTTGATGAATATATTTATTCATTTAGTGAGATTATTATTGTGTTAGATGTATTTGGATTTCTTTAAGGAAAACGTTTTTTCCCAGGAAAGTAGAGAAAAAAAAGAGAACTAAAAATAAATAAATGAATAAATGTTTAAAAAATAAAAAATTTCTTAATTGTTTTGATTGCCCTTTCAGCTTAGAAAGCTACTTAATTACCATTTCTCTATGCCGTAAGGTAACAAATACAATACAGAACAGGTTTGTTACATGTGAACAAAAAATATCCTTAATGCCATTTCACACCCTCACCGCTTTTCCTCTAGTATAGTTTTCTATGATTTTAACAGCTGTCAAAAAAATCTATCTGACTCTGTGTGGCTTAGAAGTGTTTTAGACAGTTATTCTCTCCCCTTCACTGCTTTTCAAACACTGTTTTAGTAGTTGATATAGATCAGCCTTCCTATATGCATATTTGCTTAGCACATATTCCATTTTATACTTTTAGAGCAGCATTTCATTTTACTTATATGGAAGGTTTCTGCTAATACATTTTAAGCCCTTCTAATGAAAGCTCTGAAGAAAATGTAGGCTCTTCTTGCTCAGAGGGCAGACAGATAAAAATAAACTCATGCTCAAAGACCTCTTTCTCAACAATTAACTTCAAATCAGTTACTGAGTACTTACAACCCTGTAATGTATTAATTACCAGATTAAAATTGATTAGCAGTCTTAAGAAGAAGCTGATAGACGTGGTGTATAATTTTCACATCCCTAAGTGTACATTATTAGTGTGTGGTGCCTACCCCGTGGACATGCAAGGACAATAGCATCTATCTCTCAACTCTGTAAGGGACCATCTTATCTCCTTCAAAGGCTGTACGTGAGGCTTTGTCCTACACGTAAATATCAGCACAGATCACAGGTGATATAGTTGTGGCTGTTCTACCATATCCCTCTCCAGTCCCGGTCTCTCTGTTCCTGTTACATTTATTTACAGTCATTATCATTTCCACAGAGCTTGATGTTAAATTGCCAGCATGTGTTGTGAATGAAATTTTAAATCTGGAATCCAAAGACCTGATTGGGGGCCGCTGATTCTTCCATTTAATTAGTTTAGGGAACTTTGGTGAGTCAGTCACTTGACCATAATAAGCATCAATCTATTTGTTCACAAACGGGCAAGGTATTATAACCATTTCTTAGACTTGTGTGGATCAAATGGCAGAAACCAGATTAAAAAAATTGTATACCAATATATAAAATATTTGCTCTGTTGTGCAATAACAGAGTGTTAAGAGTTCTGGGGGGAAAGGAAATTTTTCTACTTGGCTCTTCCAGTGGAAATGTGCTTAGAGAATCAGATGAACACCTTGCTATTTTATATGTAAATCAAAAAGAAATGTAGCAGAAGCCAACTTCTGAAAAGTTCATCTCTTCAAGGGTTATTACTTAACACGGAGCATAGCTTGTAGTTTTAGTCAAAGTAAAGCGGTTATTACTGCAAGAAGATTAAAGAATTTCTTTTTCTTCCTATTAACTTTAACACAACATTTTTCCTTCAATTTAAGAGCTAGTTTTTTGTTACATATAAAGAACATGATTTGACTGACCCCTGCATAAAGGATTTTTTCCATATTCTTTGGACACACACACACATATACATACAAACCCATTCATACATTAATCTCCATTTCACATTTATCTATACTATTAGCAGTTGACCTTATACTGTAGTGATTGAATTGGTGCTTAATTTTTTAAAATCTTTTGGCAAAATAATTTTACTATTCTAAATTCTTATTATAAATAAAAAATAAGGAATCTAAATATTACTATCTTTAAAGAATTCAGCATGTGTGTGTTTGTATATAATGGTTTATTTGACATCTAAATGATAGAATGATATGAAGTTTTAAGATTGCTACATGATTCCTCTCTAAATGTATCCAATGCATTCCTTCAGGTATACTGGGGAGAATTTTTGATAAGCTAAGTAGTTTTTGCATACTAACTGGAAGTGAACTATTGAAATAGGATTAAAAACCATAAGTGCTTTGAGACATGTCAAGTGGTAGGATATGGTGAATAGTATCTTAGAATGATGTGAAGGAACATGTATAGTGCCCGATTTAAAATAATATTTTAAAAAATGAATATACTAAAAATTTTTTGTAGGTAGGTCAGCTTTCTGAAGTAGTTAATTGGCAGAATATATTCAAAAAGCAGGTTATCAAATCTCAATCCATCTTTTCAGGGCAGATATTCCGAGCTTTTAGGAAATTATTGAGTAGCAAGGTAGTAAACAATCTTTGGTGGAAGTAATATTTTAGCTTCAGTTGATTAGAATTGCTAAGATAATGAGATTAAGAATAGCCTGGAGGAGTTGACTTAAATGCAGATTCCTGGAGCACCTGGGTGGTTCAGTCCCTTCAGCGTCTGACTTTTGATTTCAGCTCAGGTCATGATCTCAACAGTCCTGAGATGGAGCCCCACCTTGGGCTCTGCGCTGACAGCATGACACTGCTTGGGATTCTCTTTCCTTCTCCCCCCAGCCCCTCCTCCACTCACTTGCTCTCTCAAAAATATATAAAAGAAAACAAAGTAAAATGTAGATTTCTGTACTTTATCCTCAGTAGGTCTGGGGTAGGTCCTAGGAATATATATTTATAGCAGTCACCCCCAGGTGACTGATTCAGATAGTTCAGCAATCTTTCTGGAGCATCAGAATCCCAGAAAAAGAAGGTGTTGCTGGTAATAAAAGTTGGTTCAGTAGCTATCAATGCATTGTGCTTTGCCATGGAGTGCTGGTCATTGCTTTTTAAGTGCATAGGATGCTAACAGAAACATACAGAACTTTAATTACTGTCTTATTAGAAGGATGTAGTTGGCTCTTCAGATTTTCTCATGTGTTACGGCATTTTTTTTTTTTTTGGAATGTATAGAACTTTATGGGCAATTAAAAAACCTAAGAAAGGGGTGTCCTTTTTCTATTTAGCAAAAGAACCAAACCTCAGCTGCCATATTAGCTTGTTCATAGTGTGTTCAGTACGTATGCTCTTTTCCAAAGTACAAAATCCTAACAATAAAATCTTTGATCTCATATAAGAAATGTGACAGTTGTTTATTCTCTGACAACATGGTAAAATCACATTGTCAAAAAGAGAAGAAAAGCACTGAAAATGCCTACATTTTGCCAGCAAATCATCTTCTGTTGGCACTTTTTTTATCCTGAAAGCTGTTATTTAAAACCTGGGGAAGAATTTGAGGAAGGCAAAGTGAGGGGACAGTGTTTTATTTTCTAACAGGATGTATGTCCATTGACAAAATCATGCAGGAGTATACACTTACCTTGTTTGTTTTAATTGGGTGGTCATGCCATAGGGGAAGGGAAGGGGAAAAAAATAGTTAACAAGAGGGAGGGAGGCAAACCATAAGAGACTCTTAAATTAAAACTGAGGGTGGATGGGGTTTGGGGAGAGGGGAAAATGGGTGATTGGCATGGAGGAGGGCGCTAGGTGTTATATGGAAACCAACTTGACATAAACTATAATAAAAACAAATTAAAAAATTAAAAAAAAGAAAGTAAAAAAAAAAAGAATTGGATGGTCATGACACTTCAGGAGAACACTCTGATCCAGGGTCAGAAATGACTACATGAGACATCCCAAACTCGGGGGAAATGACCACATGGGAAACTGTTTAGGCCTCCATGAGTTCACCAGACTTCTATTGTGCCTTAGCTAGTTTGATAAGACCTTGCCTTATTTATAGCAGTTGTCAGAAACCATTTCCTTTAGTTAATTCGTGTCTAAAAAAGGAGAGGGGGGAGCAGGATATTTTCTGACATTTGTAGAAATAATGTGTAAAAAAAAAAAAAGCATTCCCTTAATCACATGATGTTGTGCTAATCACATGACGTTGTGCTGTCAGTGATCGTCCAAATGTGACATGCCCTGCGGACTCTCTTAACTACACGTTTTGTTTTTCTTAATAAGAAGAGTAGTAAACCATATATTGTCTATTTTGATACACTTGTAAACCCAAACATTCTTTCAGACTCCCAGTCCTTGTTCTTTAGCAAATAATTGCAAGATATAGACGTCATAATTGTTTAAGCAGTGAAATGGTTTATTTTGAAATAATGGGAGTTAGAAAACTGATTTTACAAATGTTTCATTGATTAGCTGCCACCTAAGGGCTAACAGTTGAAAATATTTTGCAAAATACCAAGACAAGGCTTTAAGTTCTATTTGTAGGAGGAAAGACTTGTCATACCTTTGGCCTATTCCCACCACAGAAATTTACAGTCTAGATTTAGGGATTGTGTCTTTTTAAGGACTAGACTAGATTTAGCAATATAGAAAAGCAGTGTTCGTTGTTGATATAAGTACATATTGGGAAACGTTTTCTTGGATGGAGTTTGTTGTTCAGAGTTAATATATACATATACATTATGTTCTAAGTATGTTATTAAAGCCACTCAAAACCTAAGAATAGTTTTATACATACATTGCAGCATTGCTTGTGAAAAATTAGCATTAACTTAGGTGGCTATTAAAGAAATGGACATAGAGTGTAGTAGTATGTAGTTGTTAAAAAGTATTGACATCGTCATATGTATGTTGACAAAAAAAGTCATTATCATCTATTGTGGAAAGCAAGCCTCAGAACAGTATACTTAGTATGTGTCCATTATTTCTGTAAACATGATAAACTGTGTGAGTGTGTGCATGTAGACATGTATGTGTGTATGTGAATGCATCGAGAAAGGACCAGATATACCATACTTAGAATGGTGGTTACTTTTGGTATAATCGGGGGTCTGATTTGGCAGTGGAGCAAGGTGGGGGGAATTCAGTTGGACTTTGAATAAAACCCTTCTTTATGGTTTGATTTTATTACAATTGAAAATGCATTCATTTAGCAATGTCTAAAACCAATGGAAGGCAGGCAGGCAGGCAGGCAAGATGTAGACTTGATGTATGTGATTCATTTAAATTACTTGCTAGAAATGTTTGTACACCATTTCAATTTGTATTTTACTATCTCTGCCATTATTTAGTAACATCTATCTCTATATAGAGAATGGCCTTATAATTTATACCATACTTCTCAGTATGTCAAAAAAAGTGCAGAACCATAGTTAAGCGTGCAAATTGTTAATTGACTTTGAAACAATTTAGATTATTGCAGTCGCTGGAGATGTGGTAGTCTAGGTATGAAGGGAGAAAAGAGGCTCAAAATTTAATAAACAGTATCTGATTCAAATTTTAATTTGCTCCTCAGTCGTTACGATTCTAAAATGAGAATCCTTTTATTTGCATAGTTCTAATTGCCCCACATGATACATTTTTTACTTTGACATCTCTTTCTGAATGTGAGTCCCATGAGGACATGACATTCTCATGTATGTCAGCAAAAGTTCCTGTGAGTTTCTGTTTCATCAGCAAAAATCTCTATCATTATGAATGTGTCTCTTACTGCAAACTTTGCAAATACTAAAGCCATAAAGGTTTAAAATATTATCATCCTATTGGATATTTCTATTGACCTTAATCACAGGTGATTACTCACCTGTGAGTGAGTGACTCGGAGAGTCTAGGTCTGCATTGTCATTTGATGCATATGTAATGAGTTTTCAGTTCTTAAATATGTTACAAATTCAAGGACATAGAGTGACACAAAGATGTGGTGAACTCTATATATAGGTGTAAAAGCAGGTATCATGGAAACAAATTACCTTCTTATCCAGCTAATCTTAAGTTTTCAGACTCTAGATTCTCAGTGTGTTTCTCTTTTTTACAAAAGTTAGTGTATTTATACACATATATAAGTTTGCGTGAGCACACGCGTGCAGGCACACACACACAGACACAGGAATATTATACAGCCATAAAAACGATGAGGCTTTGCCATTTTCAGCAGTGTGGATGGACCTTACAGGGATGTTATTATGCTGAGTGAAATAAGTTAGATTGAGAAAGACAAATACCGTATGATTTCACTCACATGTGAAATCTAAGAAAACAAAATGAATAAATAAACAAAAAGCAGAATCAGACCTTTAAATACAGAGAACAAACCGATGGTTGCCAAAGGGGAGGGAGTAGGAAGATGGACAAAATGGGTAAATGGGAGTGGGAGATAGAGGCAGCCAGCTAAGGAATGAGTAATTCATGGAAATAAAAGGCACAGCATAGAGAATCTAGTCAGTGATGTAATAGCATCGTATGGTGACAGATGGTAGCTATGCTTTGGTGAGCATAGCATAATGTGTAAACTTGTCGAATCACTGTGTTGTACACTTAAAACTAATGTAATGTTGTGTGTCAACTCTATTCAAAGAAAAAGTTTTGTAAATTAAGCCTTATAAAAAATGTTGGGATAGGCATGAACAAAATATGCCTGTCTGTTACCCATCTCTTTTAAAGAACTGTGGAGCTGCCTTTAAAATTCTAGGCTTTTGCAAAGTACGGTCTGGAGCTCTGGATTATTATATAGCCATTGCAGTAATATGAGCAGAATTTGTGGTTGTGCACATCTCAGACCTAGTTAAGTTTGTAAGTTATGTGGAACCTTCCTCAAGTGATACTTAAGCTACATTGAAGTGAGAATAGGAGTTGTCAGTGCATATCCTTGTTTGTTACATATGCTCCTCCTTTAAATCAGGGGAAAACAACTGGATCTTGATTCCCTATTAATTGGGGCAAATATAATTCTTATTTATATGTGAGGGTATGTGAATTTCTGATTTTTTTTAAAAAAGCTCAAGTTAAAGAGGTAATATTTTATTGTTATTCAGAATAAATGCAGTTAACATTGGTATATTATTAAGAGTATGCTCAAGATTATTTGTATAAAAGATAATTTTAAGGTCAATAGAAATCAATAGAAATATCCATAGGATGATAATTTGGTATTTGCAAAGTTTGCAGTAAGAGACACATTCATTAAATGATAGAGATTTTTGCTGATGAAATAGAAAGGAGATATTTATGTATTGTGTCGTGTCATGAAAAGTCCAGAAATTCATTTAATTGGATACATGCATGTAATACCATATTATATTTATAATGGGTTTCATTCACTATATTCTGAAGAATAATTATTTTAGATGTCTTTAACTATAAACATACATTTTATTTAATTTTCTCAGAATGATTAATAATTAAGCAATGTATTTTGGGCAGTCTTCAGTAGAAACAAGTCAGTGAAATTTCCCAGATTGAGGTCACTATGTTAGGTTTTAAATGAGACTTATCTGGAAAGTCAAGATTTATCTGCTAAGATGAAGCTTGTGTACTCAGATATGCTTGATAGTATTGAGAGCTATTGCCACATTAAGATTTTAAAACTTCTGGAAAGTGTGACATCTATGTTTAAGGGTTCTAATAGGTATACTTTATTTTTAGTGTGTTCTCTCTCTCTCCCACCCCCCATGTATATAGTTATGTTGCATATATGTATGTAATTTATCATTTCTTCTCATGTTGATTTTATAATTTAGCTCAATTAATTGAGCTTGTTCAAATGGAAAAGAGGCACAGGTTAATTATGGAGAAAACCTTAATGACGACCAGTTGCAAGAATGAATTTTGCCCTGCAAAGAAAGTTGGAACAGTGGGACAAAGAGGTACACATGCAGTAAATTTCACTGATGTACTGGGTGCCATGGGAATATTTCCTCATCTTTCTCATTAATCACCTTCATAGTCATTTTTGAGTTGTGCAATAACAATATTAGGGGACCCTAATAGAGGAAATCGCTACCATTTCTCATGCAGTGCAGGTCACATTTAAAAATGTTTTAGGCTGAGATACCTCCAATCTTGTGAGAAGTGAGGCGATGTTACTCACAAGATATAAATGTTAAAAATTTAAAACTAAGATTTTTGGCCCGCAGTTGCTATGTCAAATAAATATAACACATGTGAGTAAACTTTAGAATTAAAGTCTATAATTACAGCACCCCATTGGAAATAACATCAGGGGTTGGCATTCACAGTTTTGTCATGTTAATTTCATATTGATAGATTCCAGTTGAGTCAATGTAACCATTCTTCCTGAAAATGGTGGGGATGGTAAGATTTGTTTTTTTCTACCATTTAGCTCTTGAGCACATACCAGCACTATTAATTTTGTTACAGTTTGTGTTCTGATTTCCTGTTTATTATTTTGAGATATTAAATGATATGGACAGATCAGAAATGACTACCTAAAGCTAACAAGGTGACCTCTTTGTGTGATATGTAGAGTAAGCAAAACTCTAAACAGGCTTAGTGTTTTTTCCTGAAGAACCATCAGATAGCATGTGTAGTGTTATGTCATTACACTTCTTGTAGAATAAAAGGAAATGTTAAAAGACTGCCTGTTTGAATGTCATCAGAAAATAATGCAGATTTTCTCGTCTTTTGCCAGAACTGAAAACTGATTCTGTCAGAAATTCACAGATAAATTATTTAGATGTTTTAAATTTGCAAAGCCACATGTAACTGTTTCAGATTATTCTGTGGGTAAGAAAATCTTCCGTCAAGTTCATAATTGAGGAGGTATATGAATACAGTTTTGTTTCAATGTCACTGCCTCCTGTTCTCTTTCCAGTGAGTGGAGTTTGAGGCTGGATTCATTATAAAGGTGACATTGCCATGGCATCAAATGGGCATTGTAACTTTGTAGAACGTAGTGGTAAACTAGTATTCCAGTGGATTCGGAAATACTCAGTCATGCACTAATAGATTGCTGGCTTTCTCTGGGCCGAGCACTGTACTGGGGCTGGCTATTTAGAGGAGGTCTAGCTTGTCAACTGCCTGCTCTCATGGAGCTTAGAATAAAAAAAAAATTATTCTTTATTTATTTTTGAGAGAGAGACAGCGAGACAGAATATCAGTGGGAGAGGAACAGAGAGAGGGAAGACAGAATCTGAAGCAGGATCTAGACTCTGAGCTGTCAGCACGGAGCCCGACTCAGGGCTTGAACTCAAGAACTGTGAGATCATGACCTGAGCTGAAGTTGGACACCTAACTGACTGAGCCACCTAGGTGCCCCTCATGGAGCCTAGATTTTAATGGCAAAGGTAGATTAAAAGCAGATGGTAAGATAGGCACATAATATTACACCAAATACTAACAAGGCCCATGAAGAAAAATAAAGCAAGGTAATGGTCTGGCAAATCTACGCTGGTATTGAGAAGAACAGAAGGTTGGATACCCTTCGAGAGTGGCTTAAATTGATAGTGGCTGGAAAAGCTTCCAAGAAGATAACTTTGCAGGAGTGACTGGCTGAGGACCTAATTAGGTACAAAGCGAGCAACCCAGTATACAAAGTACAGTCTGCTGTTGTAATATTTATCTTCTAATGATCTTTTTTTAATGTTTTATTTATTTCTGAGAGAGAGAGACAGCATAAGCAGGAGAGGGTCAGAGAGAGAGGAGATACAGAATCTGAAACAGCCTCCAGGCTCTGAGCTAGCTGTCAGCACAAAGCCCGACACGGGGCTCGAACCCACGAACTGTGAGATCATGACCTGAGCCGAAGTCAGATGCTTAACTGACTGAGCCACCGAGGCGCCCCTCTTCTAATGATCTTAAGCCTTTTCATTTTTATTTTGATTTTGTCTGAAAGAGGAATCAATTCAACATTCAATTTTGAATCATTGAACAGAGGCTTCCTGTTTTATTTTGTCTTAAATATGAATGTGGAAGGGACAATAATCATTTTCTAACTTGAGTGCAGTTTAAGCGAGTTGCTTTTGGAATTCTAATCTTTGGTAATAGTGTGTCTCCTAACCAACTCTTTCATTATCCTTCTAGTAAGGGGCCACTGAATGATTAGGGAATTGAGCCTTCTGGAGTTTTATTTCTGTCTGTCTGTTTGTTTGCTTGTTTACTTATTTATTTTTGAAAGAGAGAGGGAGAGAGGGAGGATCGCACATATGCACTAGCAGGGAAGGGGCAGAGGGAGAAACAGAGAAAGAATCTTAAGCAGGCACCATGCTCAGTGTAGAGCCCGACACTGGGCTTGATCCCATGACCCTGGCATCATGACTTGAACAAAATCAAAAGTCGGACATTTAACTGCCTGAGCCACCCAGGTGCCCTGAGCCCACCAGAATTTTAAAGGAATGCTTTGACAGACCGTAGGTGACTGATTTGAGTAGTAAACTTTCCTTTCCTGGCAGTACCTTGTCACCTTAACCCCATGCAGTGTCAGACTGGCAGGCCATATGGACTATTGGCATGCCATTCCAGGGGATGTGTGGGTTGAAAGTTCTCTTTTTTTCTCTGCAATGTTTCTTTTTTTTTTTTTTTTTAATGTTTATTTATTTCTGAGAAAGAAAGTGCAAGTAGAAGAGGGGCAGAGAGAGAGGGAGACACAGAATCCGAAGCAGGCTCCAGGCTCTGAGCTGTCGGCACAGCTGGGGCTCAAACTCACAAACTGAGATCATGGCCTGGGCTGAAGTCGGACGCTCAACTGACTGAGCCACCCAGGTGCCCCTCTCTGCAATATTTCTAAAACTTCAATTATTGGCATATTGTCTTCATGTTTTTTTCCCAATATATTTACTTAGGTTTTTTTTAATTGTATAATAGTCTCATTATATTGCTGTATTAAATGTTAGCTTCTTTCTTAGCTGTGATACCCATGTAATCACAGGCTTATGAACTAGTTTTTTTCTTTCTGGTGCATCTATTAAAATTATGTTGTTTCTGCATCACTTAAAATTGCATGGGTGCTACCAGTAGTGTGCTTACCCCTTGCGGAGAAACACTGATCTCAGCTTTTTGTTATACGGAGTGGAATACTGCTGAAGACTGCATTAACCCATTCAGACCATAGTTTTCCCCATGTAATAACTTAATGGCCTTGTTACTTTATTTAGTACCTTAATGAGTAGAGGAATGGCTGTACAGCTTCCTGAAATGATTTAGTTGGTTTGTATACTGAAATCTCTGTTAATATTTGGGGCAAGCCCTGGGCAACACTGTACCATGTTAATTCTCTGAAGTAATACATTGCTATTTATGGACTTGTTGACATCAGTGAGCCTGGGGGGGGGGGAAGGTTAGGGTTTGGGGCAAGGAGCTTCTTCTTGTCACCTTCAAACTTTAGGTGGTGAAGTTGGCTATCTTTTCCAGTTAGATTAAAGCTGTCTTAGTAAATTAAAAAAACAAACAAACCCTCAAATAATTACTCTGTTAACTTCCTCAATATGTAAGCTGTTTCAAAATTAAAAGCTTATAAAGAAAAGTCCCCAAAATTCCCAGCTAACATACTCTGGGATGTAATAGGACCAACCTGCCTATATTTGGTTCAGAAGAACTGAAATGATTATTACACATATATGACTAAGAAATTTAACCTTATTCATAGAGGCCATCCAGTTCTCCAAAACAGAATTTCACACTTCTACCTTGTAAGTTTATCCTCTATTGCAGTATGTATGCAGCCCTTAAATAGATGTTTATACAATCATCTACTTAAAAAACAGTCATCACTGTCAGGTTTCATGCTAATAGTTATTAGTTGCTGTGAGATCCTTTACTGGTAATTTCCCACACTTTTTTTACTTTATACCTGATCCTTTGCTTAGCTTCCTTTCCTCTATATTTTCTTCTTTTCCTTTCTTTCTATTTCCCCCCTTCACAACTTGAAGTAGAAAATATACGTGATTTCTGATAGCACTCAAGGAGAGTGCATTATTCTTGGGTAAGGTGGAATATGCTTATTTGTTGGACAGGATTTATAATGTAAGGAGCTCTTCAGTGTTTGGAATGTGATCAGTAGATAAAAGAGGGCTTATTATATAAGTTTTAAAAAGTTTGATTCTTTTTAAAAAAATTTTTTTAATGTTTTACTTCTGAGAGAGAGAGAGAGACAGCGTGAGCAGGGGAGGGTCAGAGAGAGAGGGAGACACAGAATCTGAAACAGGCTCCAGGCTCTGAGCTGGCAGCACAGAGCCCTATGAGGGGCTTGAACCCATGAACCATGAGATCATCACCTTAGCCGAAGGCAGACTTTTAACCGACTGAGCCAACCTGGGCACCCCAAAAGTTTGATTCTTAAAGCAGAACTATGTTCCATCTTTTTTTTAGTCCAGGAATGTTAATTATAATATGTTGAAATATAAGTCAGAAATTTACCTCAGTAGCAATTTAACTGTTAGTGAATATCTTTACAGGAGAAGTATTTTCTTCAATAATTATTTACAAACAACACATTGTTAGTGCAAATGTGTTTGTAATAACTCTCACAATCTGGACATTATCCACATACTTTTAGAATTATCTCTATCAATAGAATAAAAATCCATTACTAGTTGAAACAATGTTTTGGGAATTCAGTATTGATCCAAATCTTTTACCATCTTAATTTACCAAAACACTCATTTAGGGAGATTTCCAGTCTTCCCTGAAATCCTTTTGTTTGAATGAAGAGAAAGAGTACAAGGCAATAATCTGATATCAGCAATTTAGATATAATCTCTGTTCATTACCCCCCATGGGACTGGCACACACATTGGCAGGTGCAGCTACGCTAATAATGCATAAAGGTTAGTGTCCGCTTTGATTGCTCAGGCTGTATGCCTTGATAATTATAAATATTTTGATTATCATCTTTGCCTGTGTATTTTACAATTAAACAGTATTTTCAACTTACCAATATGTATATGTCTATAATTCTATTAGTAACTCTTTTTGAAGTGAATATAGTATCTCTGCTACAGAAAATAAAAATATCCAAAATAGCCATTTGCAAGCACTTTAGTAATTAAAATATAGTTTGTGCTTGAGTGAGATTAAGCCTGTAATGTGGCAAGAAAGGAAAAATAATCAACTTTAGAAATTGATTTTATGGTTGTATTTAGACGTAACCACCAACCAGTGAAGATATTTCTAAGAGTACCATTATCCGTCTCATATTGTTCGGTCCCCATAGATCATGATGGAATATTTCCTTGCTGTTGGGGGTACGTTCTTATATACATGTCTATTCCTTTAATTTGAATAACATATATTCATTTATCAAATATTTTAAACACATCTATTATGTTCTAGGAACTGAGGTAAAAAAATGATGATAGACCCTTGTTGTCAGGGAGTTTATAACTTTGGGGGCAAAAGCTCCAAGAAATATAAACTACCGAAAATATTCTGAGATGGAACAATGTTTAGCATAGTTGGCCCAGCCTCAGAGAGATGGTGATATTTGAATAGCAACTTAAACAAGGAGAAGAGATTTACCAGGTTGAAGGGGTGAGGAAGTACGTGTCAAACCAAACAAAGGGCTAGCACGTAACAAGTCCCAGGGAGGCCACAGAAGCATGGCATACGCCAAGAACCTTCCCCAGCTCCTGACAGCTCCTCTCTAAGTGGGAAGATACTAGAGGGGCAGCAATGGGAGAAACCAAAAGGATAGATGTGTCAGTTCAAAACAAGAGGAAAACGTTCAAGCAAGAGAGAGCTGTAACTGCTGGTGGAGGTCAAGCAAAAATAAAGACTAGCATAGTCTTCAGGTTTGGCTTGAGTTGGAGCACCGTCGGCCATTGCTGAACAGTAAAGTAATGAGTGTGAGGTCACACTGATACAGACTGAAAACGGAAGAAGCAGAAGAGCGCCACATATAGGTGACTCTTTAGCCCTTTGTCTGGGGAAAGCAGATTAAGCGTATTAGGGAGGGGAGGATGCATAGCCAGGCAGGGTCCCCTTTCTCCTTCCCCGCGGCTGCCTCTAGTTTGGTGCTACTTCAGCATTTTGGACTAAGAGAAAGAGCTTAGGTAAGGCAGGTCATTCACGGAGAGAAGAAGGAGTGTAAAGGAAAGGTGTTTTGAGAAGGAATGAGACAACGTGGAAACTTAACCAGGTGCAAGGGAAAAGACAGCTGGGAGACCAAAAGAAAGATGCTGAAAGATAGTGTAAAGATGGGTGGCGGGAAGGTGACTGCAAGTTTTGCCTGGGGGCTCCTATTTTGACTATGAAATATTTGTGGCATGGAAGATCATTGTCTGCTGCTAGTGGGAGGAATATGGAAGAGAAGAGGCTTGAAAGTGTTGAACTTTTAAAAAAGCCGCCTTGTGGAATGTCAGAGGGAACTGTCCAGGGCTGGGGAGGATTCCTAGACAGTGGGAGGGCCTAAGTGACCCTGGGATATACTAATTGACAGAGGCACTGATGGGTGTGTGTGTGTGTGTGTGTGTGTGTTTTCAAGTGTGTGTTTGTGTTCATGTGTGGTGTTGTACACGTGTTTCTATGGGTGTGTTCATGCATATGTTTGCATAGTTTTGTGCCCTAAAGGCCATTCCAGTCCAGATATAGTAATCAGTCATTTAAGTTACCAAAGTTATGGAGCTCCATATATTTTCCATCCCTGTGCTGGGCATTAGGGTCATGAGGTACATGGGATTGTTTCTGTTTGGGCAAACATAGTTTAGTGGGTCGTACATATTAGTAAACAACACACTGTATGGGATGCAAAGGTAATTCAGAAAAGACAGTGTTAATAAATGGGTGGATGGAGATGGAGAAAACGACATTTTGGAAGTTTCTTGAAGGAAGTGATGTCTTAGCTGACTTCCACAGGAGGTGCATGGTTGTAGGTGAGGTGCTTGAGAACCTTAGCAAGAAAGACAAAAAGGGGTCATTGACCACAGATGGGTACATGCTGAAGACACGAAGCAGTTGAGAAATGGTGAATGTGGAACAAAGATCCAGGAGGGTGGGTGAATCTTAAGAGTTTATGACTGACTCAACTTTGTTTTTCTACAACCAGAAGCTAGGACCAGAAAGGTTTTTGAAAACAAAATTATTTCTTGAGCATTGGTATGAGTTGGTTCTTTTGAGCTTTTTTCAAAAGTTATAGTCTTACTGCAGTATTTCCCCAACCTTGTATCTGCTGGTTTTTTTAAATTAATATTAAGAATGGCTCTATTTATTAACCATAAAATAAGTTTTTAAAAATTCTGCTAGATATCTGTCTGTCTACAGATATGTTCTACATTTCTGCATTCATATTCTATATTCCAATTGCCCGTTGACCATATTTGGCCTTTGAAGGAGTAAGTGTGATCAAACCCTATTTATTATATTGTGCCATCGCCTCTTTGGATTTTGAAACTTTTGGAGTTTTAAAGCCCTGTTTCCTTAGTTGGTAATACTCAAAAGAAAAAGGAATGTGTACTTTTGTTTCTATAACTAGTAAGCATTTTCACAAAGTTTTTCCATCCTGATTGAAAAAGAAAGTAAGTTGTTAAAAGCAAAAATACCCTGCTATCTGAGCAATCTTGTACTGCCCAGTTAATAGATCGTTAGGCAACAGGGGTCCCCCAGCCCCCAGCCTCTGGCTTCATTCGTACCTCTGAAGTGCATCATGCTGCCCAAATCAAATTGCTCACTTAATATTTAATGTTTCTGCGATGGAATCACTCTCCCCCCTGAGGTTGACTTCACATTTGCCAGACACACTGACAACACTGCACTCCTTTTTTTCCCCCACATGACCTCAGCTTCTGCTTAAAAAATGTTCAAATAAAGGATGCTTTTGTTCGTATCTCGCCTGCCTGTGATATATTGACAAAGTGTCTGCCGGCTGAATGGAATAGTTTTACAGTATGAGTGCCGCTTTCAGTGGAGGGGCAGGACTTGGGCTTTAGAAGGAAGTGAATTGGATAGGTCAGGAGAATGTACCATTTGTAAACACCCCTTTCCTTTTTTATTCACGTGTCAGGACAGCAGGAGCAGGCTGTTCAGTGCCCGTCCCTGCGCAGAGCCGGAGGGAAAAGCAGCCTGGAAGTCAGCTGCAATTTTTAAACCTTGCTTTTTATTCCCCGGTAATGATCTTCAAGTGCTTGGACTTGTCTTGGAAGCTGTTTTGAAACTAACATGGTTTAGTCCACTAACTGCATGTTGGGTAAATTCAAAACCCACATGCTCGTCCTCTTGCAGTGGAATAAGTCACATCTGATGGACATTTTCTGTGCTTATAGCATAGTAATGAACGTCTGACAGGCGCGACCTTTCATAAGACAACCCACACTATTGGCTTTCTGCCCAGAATATTGCTGCAACACTATCTGTGATTGGTTATCTCTCTATCATGCATTGCTTCACAAGGGGAAACGGCCCCTTTTTTTAATAAATCTACGATGGCTGGCTGCAATATGCCTCACTGTAAGTATTTTGTGTGTGTGTGTGTGTGTGTGTGTGTGTGTGTGTGTGAGAGAGAGAGAGAGAGAGAGAGAGAAAGAGAGAGAGAGACAGAGACAGAAAGAGAGAGAGAGAGGCTGACTTGAATATTACTTAGTCTGGTAGCACATGGCAAGGTTGTGATACTGTAGGACATCAGTGAAGTGCTACTTAGTAAATCTTAACCTATCTCTTTTTTCTACAGGTTGGTACTAAGAAGTGCCTTTCCTGACGTCTCTGCTGCTTGGACCCGCTTCTAGAGCAGTCTCTGCTTTTGCCTTGCTTGCTGCCAGCTAGACTGTGACGACAGCACATCCACCCTCCACTTCTAGCCCAGACACCCCCATTTCTACTTATAATCAAGACAAAAGCTCTAAGTATCTGGCATTGCCCTAGGCTGCTTTAGTTTTAAGAGAAAAGTTTGTTGAAAAAGTCAGATCTCTTCTGCCAGGAAATCAAGGAGGAAAAAAAAATCATTTTCTCGATTTGCTCTAAACTGCTGCATCTGTCTATGCCAAACTAATCAATACCGATTGCACCACCAAACCCCATTGCAAATTCAGCTGTGAGGAGACTCCCTTTCAGACAACTTTGCTGAAAGCAGCTTGGAAATTCGGTGTCAAAGGGTCTGCCACGTTTTCATGCTTGCATTTTGGGCTCCAAATTGGCACTGGGAAGGGGTTACTGAGAGCACAAGGCTGATCCGAGGCCCTACTTTTAAACGTTCATCTACTTAACGATTCTAGTATTTCTCTAAAAACCAAAACCTCTTGAATTAACAGTTTCATGCTGTGAATTTCTAGTGGGAGATCTTTTCCTTGATATCGACAACACAATTTTCCATGTACTTTTAAAGCAGGGAGTGGGGAAAAAAGTATTTTGGAGGGGACATTTTCATCAGCATTTTACAGTCTTATCAGTTCAGCTTTTTGAGTTTTTTTTGTTTTTGTTTTTTGGGGTTTTTTTTTGGTTGTTGCGTTTTTTTTTTCATTTTTTTTGTGAGGGATTGGGTCTGTTGGTTTCACTGCAAAAATTAACTACCTGTAAAATCTAAACATGGCTGTTAGTGTCACACCAATTCGGGACACAAAATGGCTAACACTGGAAGTATGTAGAGAGTTCCAAAGGGGGACTTGCTCACGGCCAGACACGGAATGTAAATTTGCACATCCTTCGAAAAGCTGCCAAGTTGAAAATGGACGAGTAATCGCCTGCTTTGATTCATTGAAAGTGAGTAAATATTATATTATTTTAAGGATACGCAATGATTGAATAAAGGGGATATGGACACATAGTCCATTGAGTTCGGAATTATGGATTGCTTTGTTAATAGTTTAGTTCTATGGTGTGTTCCTGTGGATGATTTCAGGGTGGGGGATTTTACTGAGAAGCAGCAGCACCAACTCTGGCCAAACTTTGTTGGTTATGAATAACTTTATCAGTCCTTTGATGCAATGATGTTTTTCTAAAACAGTGTCAGCATGCTTTTAACTTAGTCATAGCGATGTCAATGTCTATAGGAGTAGTAAATGTAGATATGTATGTGTGTTAGCATATGCGTAGAGGATACAAGGCCATGGCAATAGCTGAATGAAGATTGTTTGTTTTTCCTTGTTTGTAACGGGGCTGTTACCTTTGTTAAAAGAACAGATTTTCTGCCAGCTCAACTTGGAGAGACTTTTTATATTAAGATTTTGATATTATGGGTTTCCTTTTTATTGTATAAGCATATGATTTTAAAGCCAGAAGCAATGCATTTTGTGGAAAATATAGAAGGAAGGTTCTGCTGCTGCTGCTGCTATAGTACCCTCTCTGAGGCATAAACTTTGTTCAATGTTGAGTTTTATAAATGAGTAGAAACTTTTAAGTACTATTATTTGGATCTTTTTCTTTTAGTTTCTAAAATTCTAATGTGAAACAACTTAGTTCATTTTGTTAGAGCCTGATTATTTTACAATTTGTAACAGTCTAAGCTAGAAGTGTTCAAATAAGCTTTTGTGGGCACCCGAATACTGAAAGATCCTACTTTAGTGTGTCTTGACATTCAAAAACGTCATTGGTTCGTATTTCAGATAATCAAGTTTGAAAAAGGGCCTCTTAAAAGATAGCATGCATTTGTATCCTTATTCTGACATGCAAGGTCAACGCTAGAAATGAGAAGATTCCTGGGTACTTTCTTCTTTCTTGGTTTAATTGGATTGGCTTTGAATACTAATGTGTCAGTATAATTCACTCTCTGAACCCGTGAGAGAGGCGTCACCGTCATTTCTACATCTGTAGAGAAGCAAAAGTTTCATACATCCATCTTGTCTTTTGCAAAAAAAAAAAAAAAAAATTGTGTTATTGTAATAGAAATGCCTTCTTTAATAACATGGGGTGAATTAACTGATATACTCATCCCAAACGTTAACTCATAACTCCCCCTGATGTGTTAGGAGTTAGCATATGAGTTGACTATTTCAGTTAATTGCTTCTTGGCTCACTTGGGCTGCTTACTTTGCTAAAGTTTTCGCCAGAGACTCCAGAATACTATCTTCAGAGTGGGATATCGAAGGAAATATTCCTCACAACAAAGATATCTTACAGTGTTAGATTATTCTTAATGTCATAGTCCTAAAGATCAATAAGCCAGGAGTTATAAAGTGCCATTGGGCCTTTTTCTTTCCTTTGAAAGGCATCGATGAAGGGCACAGTCGTTGTACCTTTGTGACTATGTATTCCTAAACTCCTGCTGACTGATTTCAGGTGTAATTAGAGACGGGGACCCATGAAATGAGGGGCAAAGGGCTAATTACACTTGTCGGTAACCAGCTGTGTCCATAAGTAACCCTGTTTTGACCCAGTTACTAGTAAATCCAATTTTTAATCCTACAGACAGTTGATGGTGCACTCGTAGCTACAAAATGAAGGACGTTAAACTTGGCTGTGACATTGAGTGGTTTCACAGAAGACCTGCCTCCACAGCAGTTGGAAACATTGTGAAACATTAAAATTCAGTTGCTATTTTTCCATCTCAAAATATTTTTTTAGTGGCTGCTCACTTGTGGACACAGAACAGGCTCCCTTTGAGTAAAACAGGAGCCTTGCTGAATGACATGCTGTGTGGTTAACAAGATTCAACTGCCACACGAGGGACTTTTTTTTTTTTTAAATAACAAGTAATTTCGAGATTTAAATTTACTTATGAAATGAATGCATTATAGCAGCTAGCAGCTAATCAATGCAAACGTTGTCCTCATTCTTTGTTTCTAAGAGAAACTAAAATTTAATTTATAGTGTCTAAAACTCAGTAAAATATTTTGATTTGACTAAGGGGAAAAACATAAACACAACTTTATTTGTGTGGAGGTTCATAGCAGGAACAATAGCTCCTGAAATGTTAGTGAAATGACTATATGAAGAATTCATTTAACACCTTTTGGGTATGTAATTAAGTATTCATGTTTCCAAACCCATCTTTCGTAGATGTATATTTATAACTAACACATTATGTGATTCTTCATACAGTATGTAGCATCCTGCCTTTTAGATAGCTGTCTTGCCGTATTCCATTTGGTGACTAAAAGAGATAAAAAATGTATTTTAAAACAGTTAAGGTAACTTCATGACTCGTACTTGAAGTTCTGAAATTTGGGAGCCTTAGGAACGTTATTCCGTGCCAATAACCACTAGATCATTTGTATTGTCTCAGAGAGTAAATGGAAGGAATTCAGAAAACTTGTAATATCCTAACTTCTTTAATAAAATGTGTTGTATGTATTTCTACAATCCATAGTCCAGCCTTTTGTGAGCTCTTGAGCCATGAGATGGAGGTAGCCTGTGTAATCTACTATTTTTAGCGAGTTAGGAAAGCAAACCAAATACTCTCTGAGAGGACCCTGTGAAATGGCTGTACCCTTCAGCTGTGCTGTTTCAGACTTTGGCCAGGCTCCCAGGTGACTTACGTTCATAGCAGACTTCTACTTAGAAGAGAAGAATTTGTTTCATTAAAAACAGAAGTTGAACAGTTCAAGACAGTATTTATGCAAAAGAAATCAATTGGCATATTACTAAAGGTAATAGGAAAAAAATCAGCTGATAGTATTTTAGTGACATATTGGTGATTTCAAAGTTTAAATAATTAACTTAGATTAAATTTACTCCATGAAAACATAGACTTCCTTGTCATAATGGATGTGTTGCTAAATAAAATGAGAATACATGATAATCAAGAATATATGTATAGATTAAGTAGGTTGGAAATAGAATCGTAATAGTAAGGGAGCAGAAGCTATAATAATGTGTACTAGTTTATAAATTAAACAATATTTTAAACACTTGATTGCTCTAACTTAATTTTGGCTTTATACTTGCAATAACAATTTACAACAGTCTAAGAATGTATTCAGATTGAGAATTAGGTTGCTTGTACACTGTAGACTTCAGCTACTTCAGAAACCCTGAACATTTGAAAAGATAGATTATTTTATACTGGAAAGGATTTTTCTTCTTATGACTTGTGAAAGGGATACCAAAGAGGAAAAACTGAAAGAAAAATGTCAACCCTGCAAGCTTCTTAAATACAAAATTAGAATATTGTATTTAAGAAATGATTCGAATAATAGTAAATTGGCTAGTTACCCTTTTTCTTCAGTAATAATGGCTCAACTAAAATTTAGGTAGTTGATACACAGAATAAGTCTACAAAATGTATTTTATTGTGATACCAAGTAATTTATGCTATCGCAAAAGTGTGCTTTTGCCCTATGATCAACTCAAAAAGACTATTGCTTCTTGAATTCTTGTTTTTCAAATGTCCATTCATTTTTCAGATGTTGGAGGAGGGGCTGTATAACTTTTATATTTACTATCTATTTCCCAAAAATCTAGCAATTATTTTTTGCCTTTAAAAACTTTACTTGTTTTCTTATCAAATTATGCAGTTTTGTTTAAGACAACTAAGCATTCACTTCACTCTTATACACGTTTGTGTATAAAGGCAGCAGCACAGCCAATCAAATTTCTTGTAGACACATCAGAGGTCAGATTCCACCGCAAAGCAGCAGGGAATCAAGGACCCTGAGTGAACATATTTAAAGAGCCTCGAAAGACCTAGGAGAATAATTGAATTCAGCTATTAGGAGTTATAAAAATATGTAAACATCCAGGTAAATGAGCAACCAGGAAACTCAGTGCAAGTAAGGCAAATCAGGTGTCTAGTTGGTCACACAGGGACAGGGTGGCATAACTGGACATTGTAAAGTGGTCCTGAAGGTTTTTATAGTTAAATTTCAGGAGGTCCTGCATTGTTAGCACAGTGTATTTTCAATGTGCCAATCGCCTATGTTGCTGCTGCTCTTTCTAAGTTCCCAGAATAGTCTTTTCATCCTATCTTTTAAACTGGCTTACCTGATAATCCTGCCAAAATGGTTTTTTCAGATTTCAGACTAAACACCCGATTTTGAATCAAAACTTTGATTTAGTAGGCTCCTAATTGGAGTAGCTTTTACCAAGAGTTTTGTTGTTCCTGTTTGTTGTTTAGCTAATGGGATCTCCCATGTGATATGAAAACTTGGATGGATGATTATGTACACATGTAACTCTATAGGTACATAGTCAGTGAGTCTTTCAGTGACAGGTTGACACAGGACTATCTTGTTTCCCCTTATGATTCAGGAGATGAACCAACTATAAGGCATAACATGTGAAGCCATGTGTATCATGTGTGTATAAGTTCAAATTGTATTCCCCAAGCAGAATCTTCACAGCTTTGTAAACAATACCCTGTGAATATGCTATGATGTCATGAACTCAGATAAGCATCTTTTTAAAAAATAAATTCTCAATAGCTATAATTGCTTTGGTAGTACTTATAATTTTATTCGCTTATGTATTTATATTTTTATAGTTAGAATTTTTTAGAGAAAGGTTTTTAAATGAGTTAAGGTTTTTAAACTTGGACAAATTTCAAGTCATGTTTTGAATCACGCAACTTTAAGGCACTGATTCTAGAACCAGTTATATTTTTTCCTTTCATAAGATTTTTGGTACACTGCTTCTATTTTTCTTTTTCTCCTTAAACCTTCCTTCAATTCCTATGTGTGACAACAATTTAAACCTAAAGCAATGTGGGCACTTAGGATTGAGCTCAACCTTTGATTGTAATTCAGATTTCTAAACTAATGCAGAATTTTGAGTCCACAAGTAGCCCCAAAACAATTCCATGTATAAGGCAGTGACGGACTTAAAACAGTCCATGCGCATGGGGCACCTTCCGTCCAGGACTCGTGTGACATACGCACGTTCACGTGAGAGGTGAGAAACGGAGTGTTTCTCAATTCCAGCACAGACACCTAGGGACCTCGTTTGGGAAGCTTATCCTCTCATTTTCCTTGCCAAGGATAAGTAGAGGATTTCAGCTATCAACATCACTAATCTGTTACCTTTCATGCTGAGCAATGTCTCTGCCTTCCCACAGTCTTAGACAAAGCTTCTTATTTTCTTACAAAGAGATACTATTGAGGAAATTGTGAGTTTTTTTTTAACTTTAGCAAAAACACATTCCATGCTTTTAGATAAGGGACCAATTTTCTATGCTAACAGGCCAGAAATTATAGCAGTCAATGGAAGTGGATTAACTAAATAGATGGTCTTTGATTTAGCACTAATGATAGTTATTAATATTGAGAAACTTTGGTAAATGCAACTAAAAGCAAAGGCTTGTTAGAAATACTTAGCTGTTTGAAGTATAATCGATTATTAGAATAGTGATTTCCTTGTGAATTGCACTATAAAGGAGTAATTCTGGTGAGGAGATCTTATTCTAATAGTCATTTATAAAAAACAACTACAGAGTTTTTACCTAATATGTATTTCTCATGCAAATAACATGAAATGCACACCACCTACAGCATTATTCATTTTCTTTTGGTACATGTTGAAATATTATCACTTTGAAGTAAAGTCTGATTTGTTGTTTGAGATAAAACTTTCTATAATATAAGAACTTGTGTTTTGAAAACTATTGATGGTTATAACCCCTCCTGTACTATAATTTGATTGAAAGGCTGTCTCCTCTATACCTTTGGGCCTTGGCAGTCTCTGGCTTTTTTCCTCCTTGTATTAATTACCTCTGGGTTCTTTCCACTTCCTGGTGGTCCAGCTTCAGAACGGTTGCCCCTGATCCTTCTTTATATTTCTCTCTGGAGTTACGGACAGGTTATTTAGACGTTTTGTCTCTAAGGAACTGTGTCCAGCACTGAGTAATAGAGACACCTTTCCCTCCCGGGCATGTGACATAAACAGATTAAGGGTTTATATTTTAGTTGGTTGTGCAGGCCTCTGCGATGACTCCCCAGTCACTAGAACTGGGGTGTCTTCATCCTTAAGTCGTGAGGAGCAAATGGGTTCTAATCTTAGGATTATTTCAAAATTGTAAGATGTCCAGTGCAGTACCAGCCATCATATCTGCATTCCAGGAAGCAGGAAGAGGCGAAGGCAAAAGAATCCACAGCCTAGGCTCCTTAGGCTTCTTTGTTTTTGCACAGCGGCCCTGTAAACTTCTCCCAGTGATTGATTCCGGTCTCCCATTGGCTGATTTTGGTAGCAAGGATAGCTGGGAGCTTTAATCTTTTTTTTTTTTTAATTGTTTAATTTTAATTGCAATCTAGTTAACATACAGGGTTACATTGGTTTCAGGTATATAATATAGTGATTCAACAATTCTATGTGCTCATCATGATAAATGTACTCTTAATCCCCTTCACCTATTTTACCCCTCCCCTCCCCCGCCCCGCATCTGGTAACGATCAGTTTGTTCTCTATAGTTAAGAGTCTGTTTCTTGGTTGCCCCTCCTCTCTCTCTTTCTCTCTCTCTCTCTTTTTTTTTTTCCTCCCTTTGGTTGTTTGCGGGTACTAGAGTCTTTTAACTATTGTCCAGATTAAAATTGGGCCTCTGGGTGGATCAGGTAGAAGGGGAGAATGGATGTTCAGGAGGGCAGTCACTGGAATGGAAGAGTTACAGATTTTTTTTCCCAGAGGAAAATCTGGAATCAAGTAACTCTCTGAAAAACTACCTAGGTCCTAGGGCTGGGGTGCTGAGGGGAGACCACCTCTGAAGAGAAACTTATATATTCACATATTGGCAGACCTATCATTAGTCTCCTGTCCTGAGTAGCCAAAGTTGTCTTTTTTTTTTCCCTTTGAAGTTATGGTATATTTAGGTAATAAAACCTGGCATATCACAAATGGATTGATTTTTACTTCTATAGAAAAAGAAAATTGTTTTATTTTTTATTTTTCCTTTGCCAGTACATATTTATGTATATGGTTATATATTTATAACTGAACTGTAAAGGAATGCATGTCATAAGATCAGGTCTCAAGTCATTTTATTTGACAAAAGAATCTATAGTTACTCTAATATCTATTTCTGCCTCTTCCACAAATATATTTTGTTTTTATTTCCTCTGTATGAAATAAAATTAATTCATATTTATTGAAAATTACTATATGCGGGTCAGTATTTTCAGTGCTTCTTATGTTTTCATAATGTTTAGTCCTCACAGAACTCCTTTGAGAAAGTTACTGATATTCCTACCATTTCAGAGATGGCCACACTAAGGTCCAGAGAAGTTAGGTGATGTTCACAAGGTTACTCAGCTAGTAAAATGTGAACTGCAAGCACGGTAACCAGATTTCACAGCCTGCACTTTCTACTACTTTTCTGTAAAACTTTGCTTCTTAATTTACATACCCACATCCTTAAGGATTTAACAAAGGAGTGTGTGGGGTGCCTGGGTGGCTCAGTCTGTTAAATGCCAGGCTTCGGCTCAGGTCATGATCTCGCAGTTCATGGGTTCAAGCCCCGCATCGGGCTCTGTGCTGACAGCTAGCTCAGAGCCTGGAGCCTGTTTCAGATTCTGTGTCTCCCTCTCTCTCTGACCTCCCCTGCTCGCCCTGTCTCTCTCTCTCTCTCTCAGAAATAAAACATTAAAAAAAATTTTAAAAAAAGAGTGCATAAGAATAAGAATTAATGTTGAAGGCAGACTTACAGTATATACCCTAAAATGGCAAATGCTCAAAAGTAATTATATTTTAGGTCAACAAATGGATCAGTAAGTGAATATAAGATAGCACAAGATAGCAGATTCTCCCAAGTTTTAAATTTTACATGTTCCAAGTATGTGGTCATATAGGAAAAAAGTGTTAATTTAATTATGTTAAATAAGTAGTCATTGTGGAAACTATATAGCCATCCCCAATGTATATGTTTTTTTAAAAAAGGCATATTCCTAGGTTTCATTGTTTAGAAAGCATTTCCCCACAGAAGCAATGTGGTTAAGTCATCAGGCCAACCCTGGGAAGCCAGATAACCCAGAGTATGCTCAAGTTATAGTCCAGTTCAAATAATAGCCTGGAAAATATGGTTATTAAGGAACCCCAGGATGTTCCACAGAAGCATTACGAGGGCCATCTTATCAGATACCGTAAGTGCTACCAGTGTCATAGACCTCAGCTACTTTTGTCAAACTGTTTCTATGGGAAAGATTTATTTCGCGTTTCAGTTTGGTGCTCCAGAAATTCATTTGGGCTTCATGCAGGAGAGATGGTTTTCCCCAAAGTACTGGGACACTTTCTGCAAGGCAGTGCAAGAGGCTCCCCAGCTCCGTATTTGGGGTACTCCTTTTCCTCAGACCTGGATTTCAGCAGGGCAGTGGCTCAAAATCAACAGGGACTAAAGACAGTGCGGGATGAGGAACTGTAGTCCAAAGCTTATCCAGGGTGGGAAGACTTCTTTGTCAATGTCTTCCAAGTAATCCTTCTCCCTCCCCCCAACCCCCCTGCCCTAAAAACTCAGCCTGCTTTCTTTTCAAATGCACAGCTTGTGGGGAGCCTGGGTGGCTCAGTGGGTTGAATGTCAGGTTTCAGCTCAGGTCATGATCTCATGGTTTGTGGGTTCGAGCCCCACGTAGGGCTCTGTGCTGGCAGCTAGCTCAGAGCCTGGAGCCTGTTTCAGATTCTGTATCTCCCTCTCTCTCTGACCCTCCCCTGCTCACGCTGTCTCTCTCTCTCTCTCTCTCTCTCTCTCTCTCTCTCTCTCATTCTCTCTCTCAGAAATAAATAAAACATTAAAGCAAACAAATAAACAAACAAATGCACAGCTTGTTGGTCCTGAGTCTGGTCCACTGTGGAACTTAATGTTAGCAACCAGCTCCTTCTCTTTCTCTTTCTTGAAATTATCTGAAGTGTAGCTGCTGTTTTGTTACCTTGCTTTATAATTACTAGTATTATAGGTGGACCGTGAATATATCAAAACTAAAAAAATATTATTTTTTGTTTTCTGGCCGTTTTATCACAGAACATAGTGCAAGGATCAGCAATGAAGACCCAGATGTGAGAAGCAGGTCTAGGGGATGAGTATTCCAGAAGGAGTATAATTTAAACACTTCTGTGTCAAAACTTTGGGAAGGCAGATATGAAAAACAAAAGTCCTTAAGAGGCTAATTGCTGACAGGGAAACAGGTGTGTTAAGGGGTGGGCATGATGGAATTTGGAAGGGGAACTCTCCTCAGCAATTGGAAGGTCCCTGAAAAAGGAAATAAGGGGAGGGAGATGGAACTGTCTCTTGTGATTTATCTTTCCTTTTACCCCTCCCTTCCCTCTCACAACTACTAACCCTCAGACCTCAAATGGGAAGAGATAAATAGAGCCAGTCTCCACTAAGAATGTTCCATAGTCCTGGGCCAGCAAACTGGGACTGCTGTCCCTGGATTGTCATTGGTCAGTTGGGAACCACCCATATTTTAGCCCCAGATCATAGTTATAAGCCCAGAAAGATTCTTCTGAAGCTATCTGGATTTATTCAACCATGTTTACTTTCTTAAAAATTTAAAAAAATGTTTATTTATTTTTGAGACAGAGAGGGGGCTGGGGAGAGGGACAGAGAGAGAGGGAGACACAGAATCTGAAAGCAGGTTCCAGGCTCTGAGCTGTCCTCATACAGCCTGACCCAGGGCTTGAACTCTTGAGCTGTGAGATCATGACCTGAGCTGAAGTCGCACACTTAACCGACTGAGCCACTCAGCTGCCCCAACCATGTTTCCTTTTTAATTTCTATTCATGTTAGGTTGAGATTCACTATTTATTGAGATCCAGTACTCTGTTTCCTTAAAACCCCATTTGACTCCAGGTGTCTTAAGTTAGGATTTCTTTTTTTTTTTAGACTCTAGCATTATTGAAGTAATGCTCATGTTTTATTTTTTTATTTTATATATTTTTATTATTTTTTGCACCCAGTGCAAGTGCCCTCCTTAATACCCATCACCCATTTAGCCCATCCCCCACCCACCTCCTTTCCAGCAACCCTTAGTTAAGTTAGAATTGATCTCTCTGTGAAAAATTCAGGCTTGTTGTGTAAGACTTCTGGATTTCAGAATCACTTATACTTATGTCCAGGCTGTTCTCAAATAAGGCAAGAAGCATCTGCTGTTAATAGTTGACAGTGAATTACACAAAGTAAAACATGGAAAATTAAAGTTAGAAAAGCTGGGGAGCTTTTCTATCATTTTCAATTTTCTGCACAAGCACGGACATAATCAGTGTTTAGGATCTGCTTCTGACGGATAAATTACATCTGTAATTCATTCTTTTCCATGTTACTGCATTCAGAGGATAATTTGCTTTCAGATATCTTTGCTCATCTAATATTCTGAAATCGTTCATAGACTGAAAATAAGTCTAGTTACATCTCCCAATCCCAGGAAGCTTTAAAACTAAAGAGTGTTAGCTTACCAAATGGGCCAAATTAAAAAAAAGAAGGGGGGGTGTTTGAGAAAAACAGAGCCAAATTTATCATGCCCGAAATAAGATTCCTCTTTGGTAGATGACATTGCTTTTCATAAAACAATTCTCCTTTAAGGGAGGCAACAAAGAAATGAACCATGAAGAAAGAAATAACTAAAGAAATCATTATTTATATAAAGGATCCTGTTGAGAAAGATCTGTATTCTGAATGAACTATCCTTCTTCACATTATCTCCTATCTCTTCATGGTTAAGTGGAAACTGATGAAATCTAAATCTAACCACGAGAAAAGATTATCATCCTGATTTTATTGGTTGAACTTTTCTTTGCTATTATGAACTTTTACTCTGAAACATTGCCTTTCATGAATCACAGCAGAGTAGTAAATTGAAAACAAATGTCCACATAAGAAAATCAAGTGTATTAAAAAAAAAACCCCACAAGCCAGCTTACATTCAGATGAATTAACAAGTCGTTACCTACACTGAAGAAGAGTCGTCTCCATTGCAGGTTTTTGCATGGTGGAATTTACTTAGGTAGCTCCCACAAAGCCTTTAAACTACAATTAACGTATAGTAGCTTAATATATAACGTACATATAATGGGTTGACTATGTGTAGTGAGAAATGCAAAATTGTTAATTTAAAAAAATTTTCTTAGCTACTCTTGGCTTCTGTATTTTTCACTAAGGATGAATAATGTTGGAGGAGAAATGTTTTTGCAGAAACATATTTTTATACTGAAAGTTTAGGAATTTAAAGAAATTGCAGAACAAAGTTTTTGCCACTTCTGCATATCAACCGAAGGAAAACAATCCACTCTTCCTCCTCGTTTCATCATTTATAACCTGCTATGAATCAGACATGATGATAGGCAGTCCTGCTGCATGGGTGAATGACTCACAGGACCCCTGCCTGTTTGGGTATTGATAGACCAATGGTTACTATATAAGCTTTTGGGCTTCTGAGAAGTACAATGAAGATTAAAATGATCATAGAATAATAAAACATTCTTTTAACTCTTCTGTTCTTTAAAAATTTCCCAGTAGACCACAGATTTGTCCATGTAAAACATAGGTAGACAGTAAATGGCTTCATGTGTGTCTGAGGAGGTTTGTTAAGAAAAGCACTGGAAACCCTTACGTCGTCTGTGTAGGAAGAGCAGATGAGTTTCAGCTATGGTTACCTGTGTGCAAGGGGAACCGTGTGTTTGTATTTGTTAGAATGGGTTTACCACTGACTTTTACACAGATCCATCATCGTGTTCTGTCATTTAGCGAGATCACCTAGAGTCGGATTGATTTTTGGGGAACGCATATAGAAATAGTTAATTTTACTTCCCTGATTTGATCATTATGTATCGATTCGATAACATGCTGAGACCTCACAATGATTAAATAATCTGTCCAGGGTTGCACAGTCTGGAAGCAGTTGAGCTGGGATTCCACACAGGCAGCCTGTCTTCAGAGCCTGAGCTTTCAGCCTTCACTCTGAGTTGAACTTGCTTATGCTGGCAGTATTACGAAGCATGGCACGGTGATCTCGTGTGTACAAAATACAGTGTTCGTTATTCGTGAGTCCATGTGTTAGAGTGATGGACATACTTGGGCAAGTATTTGTTGAGTCATAATTGCTCGCATTTAAGACACCTCTGTTTTTTATTTCATGATCACTCCCACTTTTTCGTAATTCCAGAAACTATCCCTGAATAATCACTAATAAGACTCTTTCACCTAAGATGGGAAATTTGTACTAAAATTTTAACTAGAAGTCTGATAATGTAGAGAACCTAAGCCTTAGATCAGGTAGAATTTTCTAAGTCCTGCCAGACTGATATCAGAATAATAGGCTGCTTTGGGGAAAAACAAATGAGAATTTCAGGATTTAAGACAAAGCTTAGAAGGTTTTCATTTCATAACTATCCTTTTTCTTTTTTGCATAAAATAGAATATGCTGTCTTTAAAATAATAGTATAAGTCATAGTTTTCTAATATATGAGACATTGTTTTGTGAGATGCTGAGATTTCATTCTTAGGAGTTTTACTGGGCATTTATGATAATATTAGAAACATGTAAAAATATGCTTAAAGGCCTTTGTAAGTCTTTATAAGTTATACTGTATAAAATTAAAATGTAGAAGAAACCATTCACCTACCTCTTCTGTGATGGGTTGTGTTGTAATTATATTTTATGTGTCACTTAAAGTATTTATAGTAACTTTTAATTTTGTATTTTAAAAATTAGCTAGGAATGAAATTTTAGTATCCATTTTAGCTTTTTGAATATTTATGTAGTACCTACCATATTAATATTGCTGAAATATCTAGATCCAATGAGAGGAAATGTTTTCATATGAATACCTTATTTAAGAACATTTTCTAATATTTATTTATTTTGAGGAACAAAGACAGAGCACAAGTGGGGGAGGGGTAGAGAAAGGGAGACAGAATCCGAAGCAGGCTCCAGACTCTGAGCTGTCAGCACTGAGCCTGACTGGGGCTTGAACCCAAGAACCGTGAGATCACGACCTGAGGTGAAGTTGGACACTTATGCCACCCAGGCATCCCTGAATACCTTAATTGTAAAATATTTCACAGTATTCTTTTTAAGACTTTTGCATTCTATGTAATTGAAACAAAAACGACTGTGAATATAAGGATGACTGATTGCATTTTGTTTGTGATATGGCAGAAAGCATGTTTGCTCTCAGGAAAACATGGGTTTAAGAATGTAAAATACCTGAACTTAGTGGGTATTTGGTATATATTTAAATTGTAATCCTGGACTATTAAGAGATGTATCTGAAATATTAGTTTTCATTATGATTTAAAATTCCCTGTGGGAAATGTATTCTCACAGAGCAGTTCATTTGGATGAATGATAGCATGATAGCATGGAGAAAAGACACCTTTTTTATTTTTAAGTTTATTTTGAGAGAGAGAGAGAGAGAGAGAGAGAGAAAAGGTTCAAGTGGGGGAGAGGCAGAGGAAAAGGAGAGAGCTAGAATCCTAAGCAGGCTGTGGGCTGTCAGGAGTCTGAGGTCTTGACTTGAACAGAAGTTAGAAGCTTAACCAACTGAGCCATCTAGGCACCCCACAAAAAGACAACCTTTAACATCAATAGCTAATGTTACAAGGATCCTCTCTTACAGAAACGTCAAGCCTTTGGGCTGTCTTCTTGATTGTCCCAGTTTAGTCAGTCATCCAGTTAAAAAGATTTTTGACAAAATTGTCTTTGATATATAAATTCAAACTTGGCATAAAAGTCAGACTTATTTTGTGTCTAGGACAAAATTGATCAGAGGAAAAAGCAGTATTTTTTGTCTTTTGATTCTATTTCTCTAGGCATTTTCTCCTTGAATAGCTTTAGTGCTGGCTTGCTTGCTTGCTTGATTGATTGGGGTTTTCTGAATATCTAGATCGGCCTCTGTGTTCTTTTCCTTGGGATGAAATTTATAATGATTATTACTTTATGGCAAATAAATACTTGTGCCAGGAATAATGAGAATATGGCCATTGGTGGTTTTCACTTAGTCCCAACATGGCGTTGGGGTTTGAATCAAAGTAGGGTCTTTGGAATAATTGCAAAAGCTGAACGCAAAAACATTCATGACAAAACGTAAGAGCTGGTTAAGAGCTCAGAGTGTGAATTCAACTGGGTCTGGGTTTGGTTCCATCAGTTACTTCCTACTGACTTTGTGTCAGTCATTTTGTGCCTCCTCTATAAAAATGAGGCTAAGAATACCTGCTTTGAAGGTTTGTGCGGATTCACTGAGATTGGTTATATAACGCAGGTCACTTCATGTGGCGTCTCGCTCTGTGTAAATACTCTGTAGATGATAGTTGCTAATGCTGTTATTCTGGTCTCAGTGCTGAAATTCAGTCTAAGTTACTTTTCCCCCTTATGAGAGGAACCTTGCCTCTTGTCAGAATAAGATGTCACCCATTTTGCATATTGTACCAAAGGTATCTATCCATTATTTGATTAAAAAAATTAAAAACATTTATCTTGATGTATAAATGTGCATTATTGCATACTAGGTATTTTACTTACTCGTTATCAAAAGAAAATACCCCTTAACCTCTCAACATGTGTATCACTTGACATTAAACTCAATGGGGTAGTATTAGTGAACTACATACAGTGTTTATATCATGGAAACCCATTTCTAAATGCAGTTACCCATGAGTGAAAAAGTGGTTGTAGCCATCTGTTCCACATTTAATTTCATTTAAAACTAATGTCTCTTTAGCTCTATGCTGGGCTAAAATAAATAATTCACATTTGATATTTCAGACACTGTATTATTTATGTAAATTTCTTCCTAAAAGACTCACCTAAGACTTTTTTTTTTTCAAAAATAAAATTGATGTTTATTCAGTAAAGTACCTGCAAAGAGTAGTAGGTTAAATATTAAAGTCCCATTTTTTCATGATTTGCACTGTCTCTACTTTGTTCTTTCTGTGCCTCTATAGAGTTGCTTACTTGGTAAACTATCTACCACTTACTTCTTCAAAGGTGTAAAGAAGTAGCCAAGTCTGTGATACTCTGTTTATAACATCTTCATTTCCCCCTGTTTCTTTCTTTTTTTTTTTTTTTAAGAGTGAGGGATTTTTAATGTTTATTTATTTTTAAGAGGCAGAGAGACAGAGTGCAAGTGGGAGAGGGCCAGAGAGAGAGGGAAACACAGAATCTGAAGCAGGCTCCAGACTCTGAGCTGTCAGCACAGAGCCCCATGCAGGGCTTAAACTCACGAGCTATGAGATCATGACCTGAGCCAAAGTTGGACACTTAGCTGACTGAGCCACCCAGGCATCCCTATTTTTCCCCCTTTCACTGAGACTCAGATTTGATAGAGATCCAAATCAAGCCCTGTCAAATGGCCTCTTTGGCTATAAGGTTTTAAAGGTGCTGCCCTAATTCACAAGCTTGAGACTTTTGACTTTGGTGTGAAATAGGAGAGTATACATTTTTACCGCAAGAAGAGAAAAACCCAGCCTCCTGATTTTACTTGTTCTTCAGGAATAATATAGCCTAGTAGTTTCTCACAAGCTAGCTTTAGGTTTTCCTTTGCAGTTGTGTGTGCGTTTTTGTTATATTCTAATTCAGAATATGAACTGTGCACTTACTGTTTGATTTACTGAGCTGTGCCACTGCCTTCTTGTTAAGGATATTGATTATTACCCATTCTGTTCTGTACATTGATTTAGTATGTGGCAATGAGTTAGTTGTATTACTTGATGTTGAAAAAGGATCAAATAGTTGTTCAAAGGAGATGCTTGCAGTCTGTTTGAGTTAGCTATTTAGGCTTTTAACATGTGAAAGAGTGGGGAGAAAGTACAGAAGGAAAGTAAAATTTGTTTTCAGTGTTTTAGAAGATGCCAAAAATTATGCAGTAAGGTCTTCCTGGATTGAAATGGTCATCTGATATTTAGTGAGCAGATGTATAAAACCTGGGATTTTCTTTTAAAAATCAAGGGAGGTGGCACCCTCAGATGCTCATGTTTTATTGATAAAAATTTATTTCCCTTTAAGAATGATTTCATGATGAAACTATGTATTATTGAATATAAGTAGAAATAATAAGCAGGATGTGTAAATGTCTAGGGTATTCACATTTTGAGGGGATTGTAGAATTAGAAAGTTAAGTGAAATAATCAAGCTAGGAATCAAATGAGCTCTTTTTATCTACTGTTTGTTTCATGTTTCACAGTTAAAAAGTATGTTTTCAGTGTAAATAACAACATGTAAGATAAGGCTGATATTTATTTAGTTTCTTTAACATAAATTGACTTTTCCAAACTTTAGACATCCACACTTAATGTAAAAAAATTAACGCTCAGAATGAGATCATGCTACCGTTGTTCTCTGATGAATGTTACCTTTTGTTTTAGCAGCTCAGTTGGCTCTAATCCATGGAAAAGTTTTTATTTCCCATCAGCTTCTTCCAAGGTAGAAGCCAAACCAAAGTTAAAGAAGCATTTTCCAGCAGACAAGTCTCTACAGATAGTACCAACAGTCAAAGAGCATGCACTTGTGCGTTCCCTCCTTGTCTCTGTCTCTCTCTTTTTCTCTCTTTCTTTTATGGAAATATGAGGTCAAGGAAATGATCCTGAGATACTGATAATGAAAGTGGCTTTCGTGTCAATAAAGGTGTTCCTTATTTAATCCTTCCTAGTTGCATTATGACCTCAAAGTTTAAGTTTGCTTACTCCTTCAGAGTATGTTCACTGCAGAATGATCGAAGGAGGGCCACTCTCTCCCTCTGTTAGTATCTTCCAGGGCTTTTGATCTACAACCTTTCCTTACCTCGGGTGTATTTGGCTAGCATGTGATTTTTGAGGAAGGAGGGAACATAAACAATTATGACTTAATTTTTTTGAAATGGCTGTTAAAATCTTGGCCTTAAAAGACCTGCCAGTTCAGAACTTTTTCACAGGAGAAATGTGAAGAACTCAGCATTGAGTGTAGAGCGCGTATAAGAGATGGTGCCAGTTGGACCACTTACCCTTCAAATACCTACTAGACCCAGACCTTTTCCTTGCCTGGTGATCGACCGTACGAACAGTAGGATCCACGTAATTGCATGTGAGTCAACAGCTTACGTGGCATGCCCACTGGGTGCCAAACAGCATCTCGGGTACTTTTCCAGGCTTCCAGCACAAAGCCAAAAAGACTGGGAAGAGTATATTCTGCTCCCTCACCTCCTCCCCCTACCACTTGTGCTCCCACCCAGACTTACTCCAGTTGAAATCTCTAAACCAAGAAGCAGAGCCAGATATATTTTTAAACAACTCTATGTTCCTGGTTAACAGTCCCTCTTTTAACATTGCTGAGAGGTTCAGGGAACATTGTAGTTTTGCTCTGACTTCTCAGTCTACATAGAAGATGTGTTTTTCTCCCAAGGATAGAACCATCTGGAAACCTTTGCATGCTCCAGACTCTCTCACACACAGCTGGCTTTTACTTTCTGATTAGCACCTTGGATAAATTTTAAAACATGATTTATAAAAACAAAATAATCTCGCTTACTTAGTAATTTCTTACTCAGAGTTAGAATGGAGTGCTTTCATTTCATGAATGTCCCCCTTAGGTTTCGGATTCAAGAATAATTTTTCCCTCTAAATGACATTCCCAGTGATCTCTGTTCCCTAAAAAAAATGCTATTTGATGTATGTTGGTTACAATTAGCAGGTTTCCATATATTGTATATTTTTCATGTTGCTGTGTCTTTTCTATTATAATAGCCAGTTGGTAAAAGAGTAAGTGTTACTTTTAAGTCTTGTAATCTTTGTCCACAAATGGCGAGTTCCAGTGGTGATGTGGTTGAGTTCATAACTTTTTTTTTGGTACAGAATTTCATATTTCTTATGTATTTTATTTCTTATTATTTCCAAATAACTCCAAACAGAGTAATCTCCAAATAACTCTAATATGTTCTCTTTGAGTTTCTGGTTGATTCTTATTCGTAGCACTGAAGTTAAAAGCTATGATAGTCTGCTATAACTTAGGGACCTTCTTCTGTTCGTTTGACCTTTTACCGTTTGAGTATAATGGATTTAAATGTCTGAAACTTTTCTTGCATAAGTGGTAGTCCTCACACATAGCAAGTGAATATTCTGTGTGGATTTAAGTTTTACAGATTAACAACATATGAAGGTGGTACTAAGTGCCCAAATGCTGTTGCTTTAGAACTTCATACATAAATTCTGTGTGTTGTTCTAGGAAATGGAAAATGGATGGTCAGCCTTAGCTTGTAGTATATTTTGACAGCATGAATGAGTCAACCAAGCAATTTTCCAGACTGTTTAATAGTACAAAGGAAAGGGCTTCTAAGGAAGTTATTCTTATGACTAGCTGAAAATATTTTTCTGAGTAACCGTTCTAGAGAAAAACAGGTCATCGTTGGAAGAAAAATGATTATCTCAAGTTACAAACATTCTGAAAGTGATCTGATCCCTAAAATGTGTTTATCTTATGGCAGAACTCCTTAAAAGGGTGGTGCTTCACATATTTCCAATTATTTAGTGAATATTGTCTTGTAGCTCAACAAGAAATTATGTGACGCCACTATGTGTTTTAGCTCAACCATCATGGCAGAACATTGGCCATTCTATATCTTAAACTGTTGGGTTTTTTTTATTCTGGTAGCAGAAATAACACTGCATCATCATAAACTTAAAGATCAAATGTTTCAGGTTCATAAAATTACTGCAAATTTATTCCATCATGTGGTTTTAAACTATATTTGAATGAAAATAGGGCTTGGTCTATGGAAAAATCACTCTTCTAAGTGGTTTGAAAAGATGCATTGTCCAGCAGCACCTCTTCACCCGGTGACAGTGCTCACTGTGAGCTTGATGGATTCCAACCACAGGGTTTATCATTACTGCGTAGATCTTTGAAGGGACAGGCTGCAAATCTGGTTCCTAAGCCATGACTAGCTCTTATGTCAATTTGAAGACTAGAAATAAAATCAATACAGATTAAAAAATAAAAGACACTCTACAGTCATTCACAGACTGCAGCCAGCTTTCACATTGTACTATACTGGCTAGTTAAGTACCCTTGATTATTATGATTTTTTCAATAGGAGGTTAATGTTTAAAATTTGGCATTTAACCTACTAATCTCATTTTTATGTGTACTGTTGGATGTGTTTCTAGTATTTTTGAAGTAACTTGAAAGAAAATTGATATTTAGCTTTGGTTCCACTTAGGGTAAATTTTGACCAGAGTAACCATGTAAAGGCAAATCACTGTGTAGTCAAGACTCCACTGCAAGGGAAGCTTTATAAAAATTTTAAGAATGAAAACCTCAGGTGTGGTAGGTTTTTCCTGGAAAACCTGACTATTTTTGTTACCTAAATTAGGTTTTTTTTTTTTCATTTTAAAGGATTGTTCGTGTAATGTTCAAGAGTTTTGCTTGATATTTAGAGATAAGTTTCTTTGTCACTTTCACTATTGAACTCCAGTGATGCCTAGATTCTTAGGATTGCAGTTTAGAAGAGTCTTTAGAAACAATGTGATACAATCTATTTGTTTTGCTGATTTGAAAGGCGATGAGCCATCAGTGAGGTTAGGGCTCCGTTACAGTCACAAAGATCCTAAGCTCATCAGGAAACTTTAAATATGACTAGTTAATAGGTCATAGCAAAAACTGGAATATCTTGCTTTTGTTTCTTGAAAATCATGGCATTACTGACACACCTGATTGATGAAAACTGCTATTAAGGTCAAGTCACTGCTTTTTACTGCTATTAAACTCTTCTGATGCCTTGATTACTGGTTGGCATTAAAGGTTTACAGTATTTGCTGTTTAATAGCAGGATCTTAAAAAAAAAAGTATGTACGTATATACCCAAGTTTGTTATAAAACTAATAAAAGTATATCCAGGGCACAGTTTAAAATGATAATAACATATATAGTACCTTGTACTTTAAATTCTACATAGCCAGTTGATTCTTCCAGATGCATTTGTTTGTTTGCTAAACTCTTGCATCTGTAGCCAACCTGTGGGTACAGTTGACAGGTGAATTTAATTCTTTCTCTGTGCTCTTACTCCTAAGAGGCCCTCATTATACAATGATTATCAAAAGAGACATATTCCATGAAACAATGAACTTTTCTCTCTACTTTTCCCTAGCGTTCTACGTATCATAGAATAATGACATTTTACCTGATTTTACAGTTCATTTGTTCATGTTTCTTTTTTCCCCCACTAGCTTATAAGCTCCTTAAGCATGGGAAGCTTACATTAATCACCTATGTATGTATGGTGTTCTGAATATCCTTGCCATTTATTAAAGGTTTCATGAACTGAAAGCAATGTTTCTTCCTGACCATGACCAATAATTGTGAGCAGATTTTATGTGCTTTTAAATTCAGCTTCAGAGCATTTTTTCCCCCTGCAATGGGACGTTTGTTGGATAGCAACATATACACTGTTTCTCTAAGGAATCCTTCATTTATGGTGGGACTCAAACAGTTAAGTTGCTCTGGCACTATAATGGATTGTTTGTGTTCTCTTGATGTAAATTTCTGAAACAGGCCTTTATTTGTCCTCATGCCATGTTTTGTATGTTATCTCGTGCAAGCAGAACATAGGGAACTGCTCAGGCTTCCTGAAACAGGGTTGTAGGTACAGCCCATGTCTCTAGTGGGGAATGATGATTGGGGCAGTGGCAAAATACAGTTATTTTTCTAACAATATTGACTCTCTGTTAGTAAAAGTGTTAAGCTTATGTAGAATATTTACCTTTCACAAGTTGGCCAGGGAGAAGTGGTATTACCAGGATAGCAACATTATCAGTGTTTTGATTTTTCTTTCTTTTTTTTCTTTTTTAACTCTACTGAGAATATTGAGAAGAGTCTTGATTAGCGTCCATGCTTATTGTAAGAGGAACCTACTGGGAACCAGACTGCAGCCATAGCAACTATAATTATTGTTATTTTATTTTGGAACTCAAAGTAGCAAAGATTCATGTTTTTTAATAGGGAGATCCCTGTATCTCTGTTGCACTTAAGTTTTGACACTAATTTTAGAAGGAAACAAAAAGTTTTGTCTTCCAACTGTTGAAAACTTTACAGTGTTACAAATCTTCAACTTGACCATCTAAACTTCTGAAAAGTATAAATGCCTAGGCTCTGCCTCTTGTTAACCTGCTCGTTACTTTTTCCTTCCAGTAGTTATTTTGGGAGCTGTATTATCTCAGCTGTTTCAGAAAGAAATAAAAAGTTCTACAGGGGTCAGATATGATCCAGAATATGTGTTGATACCAGTACTCCTAGCAATTAAGTGTTAAGAAGAAACCTATATTTATCCACTTTGAAGAAGGTCATCAGGGGGGATTAAAAATTTAGTACTTTAGGCTCATTAAGGGTTAGAGTGGAGTAATTATGTAGCTGTTAACAAATGCTTCAATCTCCACTTGAACATTAAGATATATTACTCCTTGAGACTTATTGGCGCTCTTCAAGGAGCTTCACAATTTGTAAATGTCATCTACTTTGAGAATAAATTCTGCTGATCCATTATTTTAAATTTGGCATGCTTTTTTTACAGAGTGTGTTTTCAGAAAAGGTAAGGTCTTGAAAATAAACTTAAAGAGATATGGGCTCTATGAAGTTTCTCCCCTTGGCATGAAGCAATACTTACTGTAGGGAACAGTAAGCCTCTTCATAGATTGCTCAAAAGAGAGGAGTTTAGAGACGAACTTCGTGCTGCATTTATTTTGTTTGCTGATAATTATGAGGCTAGTCGAATTTTCTAATTTTGTAAGTTGGGAAATAATTAAAATGTTCAGGAGATAGCAGATTGAGCCCGGTGTACCATTCTTCATCATGAAAATTGTAAGGAGTTTTATATCAGTAACTCTATATCTATTATTTCAGGTTGTGCTTCCTATTTGTATAGCTGGGCAGTAACATGTTAACTTCAAAACATATTAATTTCAAAATGTTAATTTCCACTTCTCTTTCAAACTAAATAGAAGAGATAGTGATACTTGTTTTCTCTTGACTTTTTTGTTTTGTTTTGTTTGTTTGTTTAATCTGGACAGATCACTTTTCACCTAAGGCAGTCTTTTAATCACTAACCCAAAGCCTAGTCACTCTAGTATGATTCTAATAAGTTATGTAATATTACTATTGTATAGAAATATGAAAACTCATACATTACTTACAAGGTTATTTTACTGCATGCAAATGCAGTGACAATAGACACACCTTAGAATTCTACCATACTCCTAGCATAGACCTTGGTAGTTAGTTACCTCCATGTTCCCTGTCTAGAAGCTTTTAAAAGCAGAGGTTGTGCCTTTTTCATCTATGAATCTTTGGTGCCTGCCCATGGGCCTAACACGTGGTAAACTTCCAATAAATATTATTTTGCTTTGCTGTTACTAAAATGGGACAAAATGTGGAACACCAGTTGAAACCGTCCTGATCCATGCCATAATCTTTACCTTACCTCCAAACTTTACAGAGAAACTATTAAACTAATTGTAAGTGTTACAGTTATAAATTAGAGCATACATTTCATCACAATCACCTCTTTGAAAGTCCTCTTTCATTCAAGGAAATGAAAGTTAGCATTGTGTACAGAACACTAGAATTCTTTTACTTGACTATTCACTTCTCAACTAATTGTTATATTAAAAGATAAAAATATACACCTAGACTCATCTGAGCATGATAACTCTACTGGAAAAAAATGGCAGTTTAGTTAAGTAACAATATTGGTTGAGATATTTTATGTACTAGAAAACAGTGTTGTTGATTGATTTTTTTGTTTTAATCATTTATTCTGTGGCTTCCCCCCCCCTCCCCAATGGCACTAGACTGAAAAAGTGATAATTTTCTGACATGGATAAGCATTATGAGTAAAAAATCAATAGTTAAATTGACCCAATAAAAGATGTCTGGGACTTAATATTGAGACAAGAACATCAGAAAACAAAGTATGTAGAATCTAACAAGGCTCAGAAGCATCTTTTGCATTTGTTTTGCATATATATTAAATAGCATAGCATGGTGCTTATGAATTGCATTTTTTCTATGGAGTCTATTTAAGCCGAGATTTTGTTAACTAATAGATAGGATGCAGGTTCCTGAGAGCCAGACTCATTAACAGGTTAGCAACAGACTTGCCACATGCCAAAAATGGAGACATCTGGTTCAAGGTTGCTAGACCTCTAAAGAAATTTGTATATATGATTTAGCTTTTTTTTTTTTTTTAGCTTTGCTGATCATCACTTGCTTCTCCTCAGGATTTTGTTTGCATTCTATGTGAAAAATAGATTTTATATATCTTTAAATTTTACCTAGATATGTTTATTTATTGGACACTTGTTAAATGATAAAGAGACTTCATAAGGAGATAGGATCAATATATTAATATTAATTCTAACTCCCTTTTATAAACATGTAAAATTCATCTATGCTTATTCATTCAGTGCTATTGTTAAATGAGTAACTCAAAGGAATTTTTTTAAAGCAATGGTGTAAATACATATTAATCATTTGAACTCCTTTTTATGGCCATATATCTGCATACTCTTTAAAATTTTTAATGTTTATGTTAGAGAGAGAGAGAGAGAGAGAAACAAACAGCACGAGCGGGGAGGGGCAGAGAGAGAAGGAGACACAGAATCTGAAGCAGGCTCCAGGCTCTGAGCTGTCAGCACAGGGACTGATGCAGGGCTCAAACTCATGAACCACAAGATCATGACCTTAGCCAAAGTTGGACACTTAGCCCACTGAGCCTTTCAGGCACCCCCGCATATTCTTTATACATAAGACATACATATATATAAATCTAGTTTTATGATTGGCTTTTCTTCTCTCCTTTTTTCCTGATCAGTATCATTCAATATGTTTTATATGGCAGGAACACCATAAAACGTAGGGTATGCAAAAGTAATCTCCTTTTTTTTAGTTGCATTGTCTGTTGCTGACCCACATCAAGTAATTTCCTTCCACTGTGTTTTCATTTTTAACTTTTCCAGTTTGAAATAAATCTCCTTATGTGTTACCTGAGGGAGGAGTAATTTAAGAGGAAATCACTTACTAATCACAGTTCATTAATCACATAGAATACTTTTTTAAGTGTCAACTCTTAATTCATAGAAAATGTATGTTTCCTTGTGGAATCTTGATGAATTACTGTTTGTCCTCATTGCCTTTGATTCATTATATTATACTCTTTAGACGTTCATGAATTTCACATACAGATTGGCTGTTATTCATGTACAGAGTCCTGTAAACAGAGATAGCAGGTGTACCTTTTCCTTGATTTGCTTGTTATCCTCTTGATCATATAATCAGCCTATTCATTTATTCCTCTGTCTGAATAGCTTGTTGAAGGCTATGGCCAGTGATATGCTGCAGCTGGCTCACATAAGACTTCTTTCCAACTCCATGTTAAGTGATGTCACGTTGGCAGCTTTAAACTGGCCATGATAGGAGTATTTACACCATGGCAATTGGCAAATGCTGCAACTCAGGGTCCCTCCCTCTCCAGAGAGCCACTTAGACCCTTAGCAGCATCCACTGTGTATAGTGTCATCTCTTCTTTTTTAAATCATTTGACCATGTAGGATAGCCATGTCAAATTTTATTTCCAAATATTTTTCCCCACATTTTTTGAGACACTCAGCACATTGCTCAATATACCACTTGCTGAGTGACTGAACAACTTACTTAGGCCTTCCGTGTCCCAGTGTCCTGATCTCTGTGCTAAGGATAATGATAGTACCTACCTCAGGGTTGATGTGAGGTTTAATGAGAAATACATTTATCTCAGTATATTAGCAAAATGCCTGATGCGCAGTGAGCACTCCAGTAGTGCTACCTGTACCTGTCTCCTGTACCTTAACTAATAGACATGAATTGATCTCATACTAAATACTCAGCCTTTTGTTGAGTCCAGTGGGTTATTGATTGAAGCCCAATGCCTGTAACATTGAGTATTAGTGATAGTGCAAAAGACTTCCTCTTTTGGTATTCCAACTTAATGTCTTTTGTCCTTTCTGTCTTTTGGCTTAGAATTTTTTTCCTCCCCTAAAATAAACTTTTTTCCTATTTAGATTTAGATTAGGTATTACTGCTACTAGGAAGCTTCTCCTCACCCCAGCCTTGGCCACATTTTGTCCTGTCTCCTGGGTATGCCCCATTCATCTCTCTCAACTGTCTTCATTCACCACATGAATTGTAATTATGTACCTCTCTCCCTCTCTCAGTCTGAGTGCATGGCTTGTGACTTACCACCTTTGTGTTCTTACTATTTAGTGAAATACTAGATATGCAGTATACACCGACTAGAAATACATATTGAATGGTTATTGACTGAAGAAATAAGACAGACTTTGCTCATAAATACCTTATTACTTGGTTGAAGAGGTAATACATATACATGTGAAATGAAGGTGAACAAGAAAGCATTTTAATAATCGTGTCTATATTTTTAGATTTTTTAAGTTTATGATTTATTTTCAGATATAGATGATTTTTGGAAGTAGGTTAAGTCAGTTAACAGTTTTTCTGTTACAGATATAAATAAATTAATTGTTAGGTCAGCCAGATCAGATGGAAAGAAGCAAAGTCTAGTTTGTCAAGTAGGTTTTGGGGATTTGATTCAAAAATAGAACACAAAGTTCAGTTATTCTTCCAGATAGTAACTCCTTCTCTTTTGTTTCCTGTTTGTGGTGGCGTGGTTTTGTTTTGTTTTGTTTTAGCTTTTAAAAATTATTAAGGCAATTTTCAAACATATACAAAATTAGAGAAAATAGAAAATCAGAATTTTGTATGCATGTATCCGTATGTGCATCAGTCAACATTTTGCCCATCTTATTTTGTTTATTACCGCTCACATACCTTTTATTCCTGATGTATTTTAAAACAAACTCAGAGATCCTATCAGTTTGTCTATACTTTCTTCAGTATGTATCTGTAACAGATTAGAACTTGTTTTAAATATATAATGCTATTTCCAAATCTACCAAAACTGACAGTAATTTCATTATATTACTTAGTACCCATGTAGTGTTTAATTTTCCCCTGTTGTCAGAGCAAGATCTATCTTTACAGGTGAAGTGATCGTGAGCATCTAAACAGGATTTACACATTCCATTTAGATGTTATTTCTTTTAGGATTCTTTTAGTCTGTGATAGTTTGACAGTTTTTTCTTCCCATGCCTTTATTTGTTGAAAAATTCAGTCACTGTCCTGAAGAAGATTTGAGATTCTGAATTTAGCTCATTGTTTTCCTGTATGTTTACCGTGTTCTTCCATCTCCCTGATTTTCTGGAGACTAGAAGTAAAAGCTAGAATGGATTTCAGTCGTAATACTATTTATTATTTGGTGTGAATACCTCCTGGATGGTGCTGTGTACTTTCAATTGCATCTCACCAAGGGAGCATAATTTCTTTTGTACTCACTTTTAATGATCTGTCAATAAGTTCAGACCAGCCTAGGTCAGTCCTATAAAGGTCTCCATAGACTTAGATCAGTGTTTTACCTCATTGTTGATTATTTCACAGCTTCATGATTTTTTTAAGGATTGACAAATGGTGACCTTTAATTATATCATTCCTGCTACATTCATTGCCTGTCATTTTTCTATAGAGAACTTTTTCGTAGTAACTAATTGGCACCTTCATCATACGATTTATATTAGAAAGATAGAGAAGAAAATGCATGAATTTTATTTATCTGTTCCAGAATATAATTTCTTAATATAAGACCTCAATGTAGTTATAGATACATTCAAAGTATTCTAACATGTTTTGATAAAATTTCCCTTGGAGATATTCTTTGTATTATTTTTCTTAATCCTCCTTTGTTGATTATTACATTTTGAGAATATTCCGTCTTGTGTGGTGACAGGAAGTCTCTTGTCCTTCCTGTTTTGTTTGCCACCATATACCTCTCTATGATTGAATTTTCCCACTTAGAAGATATTAATTGAGCGTCTTTTTTAGGGGGGAAGACAGGTAAGCACTGTGCGAGTCTCTGGGCATATGGACCCGAGCCTTGCCTTTTTCATAGAGTTATATATAGTTTGGATTTGTTTTCTGCTTATACTATGATGTGATTAAAAAATCATGTATATGAATCTAGTTTTGGTTACTATCATATTTGATGTCCTATATTATAAATATTAACCAAGAATGTTTTGACTTGAGAGTTCCTGGGCCTAGAGTCTGAAATAGGCACAATAAAGAGGTTTAAGTTGTTGGTGCTGACCCAAAGAAAAATGAGGTGTCTCTATATAGGGAATTGTATGTGACAAGCAAGGAAGTTTTAATTTTTGTTATTTGAAAAAGTAAGAAGAGGGAACAATGGGGATCCCCCCACAAGACTGAAAGTAAATGGTAAGATCTTGTGCTGTTTTAACTTGAGCAAATATATTTGAACTTTGACTTTTATTTTCAGAAAGTGAGGGTGACATTTTAGGGATGTCTTTATTTCCTATAATTAAAATGTGTTTTGTCATCTTTGTTTTAAAGATGTTTTTGGATTTTAGAGAATGGACAGTTTCTAAGGCCTTGTGAACCTCTCGTATGAATAGCCAGTGTCAGTAGGACTAGTAAGATACTGCTTTCTCTATGCGATTCTATGACTGTGAGATAATATAATCTTGAATTCACCAAAAAATGGATTATGTAAATCTGAGGTTATGATTAATATTTTGTTAGGCATGCCACATTAGCTTGTAAAGTTTGGGTATATTACTTCAATAATCATTGCAATTCTAAAACTCTTCTCAGATGTTTTCTCTGGGATAGAAACTACTCCTGTTCAGAGAGTATGTAGCTATATAGCTATTATGATTATTTTAAATTAGGGTAAAATCAGATTCTTATCATGTAATTAAAATAATTGTTTGCAATTGAAAATCAGTAGCTGGAAGAACTTTACATTCTGTATTTAAGTCTATGCTGACATGTTTTATGATGCTGGGGAGAAGTGCTGGGAAGCAAGAGAATTTTAAAAGAAGTGGCCTTATGTTTGCTTTGCTAGCACTTATCAGGAAATTTGAAAGGAGACAAAAAGCTAAGCCCTTTAATTGTGGTGTCTGGTAACTGAGGATTAGACCGAATTTAGCTTTGAAGATCAACAAATGGGCATTTATATTATGTCAATTGAAAGAATAGTTGTATTTTTGGCTTGAGGAGCTGGCTTACTCTGAATAGCACAAAAGTTGACCCAAAAACGTTGGCTGATATCTAAATATTGACTATTTTAATCTGTTGAAAACGGAAGGCTAGCATCAAGGATACAGTAGTAAAATTCTAAAAGGAGTTGTTGAAAAGTAAATGTTACGCAACATGAAAAGAATACCAGGGGAAAAACTGACAGAGTAGAATAACAGGAAGATTAGTCACTTCTGGAAGGGAAAAAAAAGGTGGAGAGAGGGGGAAGAAATATTTTAAACAGGAATGCAGAACTGGAAGTGCTAGTGCTAAGAGACAGATAGGAGCTAATTTAGGAGTGAAACTGGGCCTAAAAAGGAAGAATCCTGGTTGCATTTCATCATGCAATGTAAAGTTTATATGAACCAATAAAAATAAAAACAGGGACCATGTTCTGCTGGGCAGTGAGAGAACCCTGTAAAAATAAAAGAGTGATGTTTACTTCTTAGCCGATTTGACTTGGCTGAGGGCCGCCAGCAATGTCAGACACGCATAAGGAAAATGTATTTCTTTGAAAACACATTTAACGCCCCACTGTTTTCAGAGGTTGGATACAATAAAAGCATCCTGGACATATCAAAATACGTATGTTATTTGGCTTGAAATAATTCTCACTCACACATGTCTTTATCTGACAACCAAAGGAGTAGCTGTCTCCTGAGTATTTTAACAATTATTTCTGGAAATCTTCAAAAAATGTAAATGGCAACTCACTGTATATCTTAAAAATATATATAACGATCCATGTAACAGAAAACAAGAAAGTAAACATCACAAGTGTGTGTGTGTGCGCGCGCGCGCGTGTCCCTCTAGTTTCTACCCAGGTATTAGGGGCATTTGTGGAACAGATTTGGCTGGGCACATTTTCCAGCAGCTATGAGTGTTCTCATCTGTCAAATGTTAACAATAATATACCTGCCTCAAAGTTGTGCAATGAGGAGTAACTGAATTAGGAGACATAGTCGTATACCTAGTAACATGGAGATGCCGTTTTGTTCTTTTAACTTATAATCTTGTCCCCAGGCATGGAACACAGGCTTGTATGATGGATTTCCAGTTAACAATTGAGAAGTTGGATGGTTGCAGGAGAAGCTCTTACTTATGCCCTTGACAACTTAAGCTGTCATTTGATAGGTTACATATGTATCCATACTTGACAAATGTAAATGGTTTACTTTTCTTGGCCATTGCTTAGTAACTCGAGTAAACAATGAATTGCATAAGTGTATTAAAATAAAGTAGATCTCTCTTCCATTATATAAGCATGATATCAGGGCAGAATCCACTTATTCTTCTATCAGGAAAGATATGCTAATATTATTGAAATGTAGAAAATGGCTTAATGTATATCGAAATAAAGATAATCAAATTTAGACACCCAAGACTTCTGTTATTTTATGTAACTATATGTAATATATCATTCTGTGTCATTGAATTAATAGAAATGTGGTATATAATCAGGAAAGCATTTCCTGTTGATTTTATGACAAGTTTCAATTCTTTCATAGCTTACTCATGTGCACGTAACGCACTGAGATAAATTCTAACTCCTGCACAAAATTTGGTGTTGTATGAACACCAAATACTACTAAAAACGCTCCCTTTCCCTCTGTCCTCCTCCTCTCTTTCTCTCCCCTTTCTATCTTTACACACACACACACACACACACACACACACACACACAGACACACAGAGTCCCTGGGCATAACCTGCATAGGAAATGTTTATTTTCCAGACTCTAGAAAACAAATGTTATCTCGAACACTGAATGTCCTTCCTTTTCCTGGTTTGGAAACACTAAGTCATACTGAGTTGCTTGTAGATTTTCTTTAGCTAGCATTTAGGTTTATTTAAAGCATAAAGTTGTGAGGACAGAATGACTCAGGAGTTTGTAATGCACAATTAGGGCTTTTCACTTTTAGGTCACCATTTTATATTTGGCTGACTTTGTATTGGTTAAGGATCGGTAATAGTGCGTTGTTTAGTTTCAGGACAGCCTGGGAGCTCACTACAGCATTACCTAGTTTGACCTTAGTATGGCCTAGAGTTGGTGCTTGTCAATCTCTTTCTTTGCAGATAAAGCCAGATTCCAGAAATTAAATAAAAGAGAGTATACCCAGTAAAGGCTGATGAATAAAAAGCCGCTAATGTATTCATCTGCAAGTATAACTTCTGCTGTTTGATAGCTTTCTGAAAGTAAAGTCTTAAAATGACCCCAACATATATTTCTCTGTTTTAAATTGCACTGTCATTAACATCAGCAAGAAATTATAATTGTTGCTGCATTAGATATTTTGAACAGTCAGAAAAAAGTATGTATTCAAATATCTATCTTTGTATCTCTAGATACGGAAATATATAGGTATTCAAATATCTGTATATCATATATTTTTCTTTTCTTTTTTTAATGTTTTATTTATTTCTAGGAGAGAGANATTTTTCTATATCTCGATATATATATATGTTTGAATGTATATTTTTAGATATAGATATATAGATATTTGGAAGATATATATAGTTATTTGGATGATTGCATAACCGAGTCATGATCTTCTAGTCTATCACTTAGTAGTGCCAAGGTCATAGAAATCATTTGTTATGATCTATCTTATGTAAAAGCCTATGAGGATACTTTGTTTTCCTCGTCCAAAATATGTCAGAATGTATTTTTTATAGAGATTTTGAATAACTTTTGTGTTAATTTAGTACTAACATCGAAGACAGATAAATTTAAATCTTGTTGTCAGCCAGAGAGTGAATCAAGCTTATGTGGGTACGATGTATAATGCCACCACCCAAGGAACTCTGCAGAGAGGATAATTGTCTAGAAATTGGGTAAAGAATTGTCACCTTCCTTCTTTGGAAACATTTGATTTTAAAAATAATCGAGAGTAAATAGACTCTAATGCATCACCTCAAGCTGTGCCACGTGGGCACCTAAATTTCTTCTTGCTAAATGCCACCAAATGGCTGCATTTCTTACAGCTTATGGCTAAATTCTGACAGAGGGTATATGACTTCACCATAACTGTATTTTCTCTCTGAAGTTTTCATGGTTTCTTGTGCTAATTTATATTAGGCTAAAGCCAAAAAAGCTGAAGCTAGCCAAACTTAGTCCAGAGAGTTAGGCTTGCTGCCAAATTAAAGAGAGAGAATGGTTTCTGTATTCTCCATTGGTTTCTCAGTCTTATATTTGCGACCATAGGTGCTCAGTTTGAGCTGTGATTACCCAGATGGCTTTGTGTCCTTGAGAGTTCATTCACAGAAGGTCATTTCAGTTGCTGAATATTCAAGGAAGTACCCTGGCCCAAGGTTGGTTCAGACCATATCGCAAGGGATGACCGTCAGATTTCTGAAGCTTCCTCTAATCTCACAATTATTGTCTTGGCCCTGCACATAATTAAATGTATAATTAAATGATGCAAATAAAATAGAAATATGACTGCCAGCAATGGCAATCCTGCAAACACGATGACCAGTACTGTGATGATAATAATGTTACTGCCCTGTTAGTGCTTCTGAAGATAAGATATACTTGGAGAAAAATGTGAAAACTGAATTTGTCCTTGCCTTTTAAAAAAATTTTTTATGTGTCTATTTACTTTTGAGAGAGAGAGAAATAAAGAGGCAGAGAGAGAGAGGGAGACATGGAATCCGAAGCAGGCTTCAGGCTCTTAGCTGTCAGCACAGAGCCTGACGTGGGGCTTGAACTCACAGACTGTGAGATCATGACCTGAGCCAAAGTTGGACACCTGACTGACTGAGCCACCCAGTGCCCCTGCCCCTGACTTTTTAAAAAATGTGAGCATCTCAGGATATATTTAATTCCTTAAGTTCGTAAACACCGTTAAGAGAAATGGATGTGGACTTGTATATCACGTAAACGGACATACTTGATGCATATTAAGTTTTTTAAAAGAGACAGGAATAGTCAATTCTTCTCCCACCAGGATTCTGGCCAGACCTGACATTTCATACTCCCTTTCTTTAAGCGTAACATGCCATCAACTTTCAAGAGGCAGGGGAGCGTAGGAATAAGCGAAACCACAACTTCAGGAGCTGCTTTCCCTGGATCCAAAGTTTACATTTGCTCCAAAGTAGTCGTACGACTTTGGCAACTTCCTTAGTACTCTGTGCCCCTGAATTCTCCAATGTACCCCACTAAAAAGGAGCATATCTGCCTCATTGGGGTGTTGTGAACCTCATAATATAGGTCAAGGACTTAACAGAATTTTTGTGGCACACAATAAGTACCATATGCATGTTAACTATTAGTAAATCATAATTTTATGTAAGCATCTTCTAATGTCTGTCTTATTAAAGGTATACTTGCAGTACAGAAAACAGTGAAAACCAAAGTGAATGTTGGATTTTAGCAAACTGTTTAAGGGTCCCAGTTCTGGAACGGGGCAGCCTGGGTTCAAGTCAGTTGTGAGCTCTGTGGCTTTGAACATGTGATGGAACCTTACTGAGCCTCCCTTTCCTTGTTTGCAAAATGAGGCAGTAATCGTGTCTGATCTGTAGTGGCTGTGAAGATTAAATGGGATAAGGCATGGAAAGCACTAGAACAGTGCCTGGCACTTCCTGAGCATTCAGTAAGTGTCAGCGATTGTTCCTTTTATTGCTTTGGTGGTGATGTGAACATGTGAAGTGTTAATATTACAAGAAACATATACTAAGATTCTGTGTATGTAGGGTTTCAGTTTTGCCAATGAGAATTGTTTTTCTCTACTGTGCATAGAGCAATGCTTCTGTGTTCTGGTATTTATGGTTCTTTAATTTATGATTATATTCTTAATAAGTAAATAGCATTTACTTATTAAGAAAATTATCTGTTTTACACTTCTCCTTGGTTGAGCTATTTAATTTTTTAAAAAATCTCTAGGTGCTTTTTCTATCTATAGGATTTTAGCTCTAGATAAATCAGTTAAATAAGGTAAACGCTTTGTTAATGATGTTATGTGCTTGACTCTGTTGTGCAGCTGTATTCTAGCCGCTCGTTAAATTGAACAGTATGAAGGAAAAACAACTCATCAATATTATCAAAATGGGTATGGAATATAGACGTAAAGAGAAGTCATTGTTCCTTCTGTAAAATAAAGAGCATAAGACCCAATATTTCCCCATCTGTTGAGAGTGTTGTAAAGCTTATGAAAACCTCAGCGTTTACAAAAAGTGATTCTATGCCAGGAAGGCAGATAGAACATTAGGAAAGAATTGACCAAAATTGCATGATGGTATTTATTTTATATAGTAACATCCTTTCTTTCATTAACAGGAAATTTTAGGGCAATCTACTTGCTTATTACGAATGAGGAGGGCGAATGAATTCTTAAAAGGATTCATCAAGGCTTCCTCGTAATAAAGGAAACCTTTAAGAACATGTTTTCCATAGAATTAGAAACTTAGAATTTCATAGTAACAGTGTATTTATCACCTTGTTCGGGGAGCAGGTTTTAAGCATGATCACAGGAAAACACCTGTTTTGACACTCCGGGAAAGGTGCAAACATACGGGCAAACTCTGTCTAGGTGTAGAGTAAACAAGAGTGCTTTGGCTAGCATCCTGCAAGGAGCTGGTCTAAACGGTCTGCTCCTGCTTCTGCTGCTGCTGCTGCTGCTAATACTGCTGGGAAGGAGAAGTGGCTGACCTGGCATATCCTTTACTCTTGGTGCTGCAGCAGTCACTCAGGAAATGTTGTTTAAGGGGAACCTTCTGGATCCTTTTCATGGCACCATGGCGAGAAGAAGCCGTATCTTATCTATTGAAGATAAAGCATGGAGTTGGCTAATGGATGCTGGTGAGTGAATAAGGCAAATGGGGAGCCAGTTCGCAAAGATACCTTTTGGGAAGGGCTGGTCTCTCCAGGACTGACATGGCGCCCATTGGAAAGTGGCCTTGGATAATCTGAACATCAGAATGTTGTTTTAGAGGGGAATCATAGTTTTATCACTGGTGACTTGATCTGTGACCTTGTATACATCCCATAAATGAAGTTCTTATTTGTTCCCAGCTTTACTACTTGGAGATACTAATCCTGGAGTTTGTTAGATGCCACAGTACACGGAGCATGGTTTCCAGTGTAATTTCCACAATTTCATTTTTACTCTTGTTTTTCACTTGACCCACAGTGACTTAAAAATATGACTTTTTAGTATGTGAAAGCAATTTTACCTCCTTTCAATTCTAAATGAACAGTTCCTTTTTTCAACAGCAGTAGACTATAGAATTTTAACTTAAGAGATTATTTAGTAGGCATAAGTCTGGCCAGGAATAATTCTTTTCAATTCAAGATAATTATATAAGCAGATTAGTAAGATATTGGTTATATTAGTCAGATAACTGCTCAAGTCTTTGATAGTGCTGATATATCCATGTACCAATACAAGGTAGTTTCCTTGAGTAAGTTTCTGTCAGTAAAGTGAATAATTTGAATGAGGTATCTCAATTTTGCTCGCTCTAAAATTTTCTTTTCCCATTTTGCCAAAAACTATGTGATTTAAAATACATATATCTCTCGCCTTCCATCTTATAATTTAGAACACACATGAATATATGCCAATTAATAATTTCCCTGTGTCTTTCATTAAATGATTGGAAGATACAGAAAGAATAAGTTTTCCATAAAGGTGAAGGCCAAATTTTCCTAGAATAATTAATCTATGTTTAATAAGTTTTCCATAAAAAAAGGTACACAAGTTTAGGAATTTATAGCATTATAAAGGCTCTGACAAGCCATGTAGGAAGACAACTGTTCAACTTTTAAGAAATTTATTTGACCACAATCCTCCTAAGCCTCCACTTCCCCCATGTTTTTGATTAGTTCATTTTCACATAGGGTACCACCATTTAGCCAATGAATAGTTATTGAGCACCTGCTGTGTTTCCAGGCTAACTAGGTGCAGGGATACAATTGTGAGCACATTTGTCAAAAATGTCTCACTTTGTGATGCTTAACAGCAGGGGAACACAGGTTTGGATGATTTGATTTTATTCCTTTAGTAAGATACTTTCGTAGCAATAGAATGTATATTTTTAAACAGCCACTGCTGATTTTTCTATTTCCACTGAAAATAATCCTGACATACCATATAATCTAAAGAGCTTTTATAAGTGAATCGATGTTGCCATTTCACATTTGGCAATATTTACTTGCTTTTTTTTGAACTCTCCTTCACATTCTTTTGTTTGTTTTAGTTTTTGTTGGCTAGATGGTTGAACCTGGTTTTCATGAGTCGGATTGACAACACAGGTCAGAAAAACAAACTGTAAATGGTGTTTTATATTTATTCAAAGTCATACTATACATTTTTTAAAAAAAAAGTCCACTTCCCTTTGGTTTCCACCATAGGAGCTCACTCAGTTTTTCCTTATCCAAACCTATCATACTGAAATGATTATGTTTTAAAATATTAAGTTTTAGTTCAAACCAACATCTAAACTTAGGCCCTGTTTATACAATAAAAATATTTTTAAGGGGAAATTCAGATTCTTCATCCTTGTCTCTGATAAATTCTCAGTTCTCTCAAATTTAAAGTACTAGCTGCCTGGGCAGTACTTAACATTATGTAGCATAAGGTTTATTTCATTTTATTAAAAGTGGTGGACCCTTAGTGACTTATGGGACATAAGTAAATTTGCCCGACAAGAGCTGCTTTTATTGTGTATGTTATTAACTATATATCAATATCTAAACAATGAGGCATGGAAACAAACCTTTCCTAAAACAAGATGATTGCACTATTTGATACCAGGTAAAGGATTATTACTAATATTTTAGCTCGCTTGGATTTAAAAACATCCGTAAGTAAATATGTGAAGTCAAGAATTGCATGCATGTAAGTGCCATCAAGCAGCAAATTTTCTTATTTAATTCTGAAACAAGCTTAAAACAGCACCCATGGTTAATTTGTTTCTAGTCTTGAAAAAAATGACAGTTCCTAAATTAACCTGATTATCTTTATTTTGACACATATTAGGAATTATTAACATTCTGTCAGAATTTAGGTTTCATTTCTGACTTGATTTTATCCAGCTCCTTGAAGCAGAATTGTCCTAGGTTCTCTCTCTTGTACTTGTTTGATATTTAATATTCAGGGGGCTCCTTCTGATGAGTTCCTGAGGGTCCCTGAGTCCTTGAAGAGCTGTGGATTGTGGTTAACAAGCTAGAAGGAGCTCTCTGGAAAATAGAACATTATCAAGTCCAGCTTCTGGAGAGTCTTAGCAGTTTATGTGACCATAGATTAACACCTAGTACGTTAATGATATTTTCTTGCCTTCCTTCTCTTTCCTTCTTCCCTTTTCTTCTGCGTCTTCCTCTTTTAATTTCTGAACACTCTGTGTCCACCCCTTTTTCTTCATATTCTTTTTCTCTTCCCTCGTTGAATTCCTCCTTCAGTCTTCCTCATCTGATTGGGATAGGAGGTGATCTATTTGATAAAGCACTTGTTGTTCTTATTTAAAAAGCAATTTTAATTATTTCTCAAGTTAAAAATCAGCTCAGTTTAAACTTCTGTTACATGTTCTCCTCTGATAATGGACGCCTTTGCCTTTTGGATTAGCACCCTGTGATTTTATATATTTGTAAATTTTCTTAATATGAATGTTCTAATGATGGGATTTAGGAATTTTATGTCACTTATTAGATTTTTAAACTCAAATACAGTAGGCATACTGTAATATGTCTTCCTTACTTTTCTTTCTAGACTAGAGCTCCATATCCCCCCTCAACTGTGTTTTTGGCTCTCTTACGGGATGCTAGAATGGCCTTTCTCCATGTATTTTGTTGCATTTCGCCATTGCTTCTTGTGTTCTGTCGGGGAATTTTGGTGATTCCTTTCAAGCGCTACCTGAGCTCTTTGCTAGTTGTTCCGTTCCCCCAGGGCCTCGTGCTGTGTGGTCATGTCTCCACTTCCTCCGCCCTGTCCATTGACAGAGCCTGGGTTCCCTGATGGCTGCCTCTGTACCCTTGTGAGGGCGGGAATATTCCTCCCCCTGCTGCTACAATTGAGCCCGTGCTGGGTACCACATTGCCCTCTACACTTGCTTTCAGTTGTTAAGGCTCCCCAAGCTTTGGCTGTGGCTCAGTGATCCTGCTGTCAAAACCCTGAAGCTTTTCTGGCCTCCACACTCAGTGGTAGCAGCAGGTGTTGGGATTTCTCCAAGCCCCTAAGACCCTGGGAGCAAGAGAATGGCCGTTTGACATAGACCTCAGGACTTTTCAGAGCACCAAGAAACGTCTGCAGAAGATGTGTAAAGGTAAGATTCTGATTTCTCTAGGAAGCTGTTCTAGGAGCTAAAGACCTACAGCCATGGGTTTAATGTAGACTAAATAGCGAAAGAATAGTCTTGGGGAACTCTACGCTTGATGATAGAGCCAGAATATGAGTCTAAGATTGGGTAACTATGTATTAAAACACCTCTTTTGGGAATTTGGTATGAGACTAGCATTTCTAATCTATTTTATTTATATTAAACTTGGCATTGAATAGATAAATTTTTTTCCTGTTCTTTGAATTGGAATCTATGAGACACTCTTTTCTCTTTCACACTCTGCATCGTGTATTCAGTAAGAGACATCTGATTAAAACAGTTAAAACAATAAAAAATAAAATAGAAGTTGTTTGTTTCCAAACGCCTGCATTTTGTTTACCTCTCTGTTAATGTTTAAAACTAGACATATTAAATTATTATATCCTTAATATCTTTAAGCTCAAATTTCTAAAGCCACAATTAATTCAAAAGGAATGGGAAGAGCTGTTCAGATCGCAGTAGTTCAAGGGTACAGTATTGTCCTTTGTCAAAAATTACTGCTTAGCAGTCCAAATGTAGCATTCTCTCTTCTTTTAGGGCTTTATTTTCAATTTTTTAAAAGGGAATTTTTCCCCGCCCCTATTTTTTGGGAAAAAAAAATCACTCCATATGGGTGTAAATAATCTGGATATGAAGGGTGTGAGGTGGAGCTGGGGGAAAGGGCAAGAGAGATCGGCAGCATCTTGAACACAGTCATCCTTTTAGCATTATTTACAACCTTTATTCTTGACCCTGCCTCCATTCATAAGCAGTAATCTGTAAAGCGATATTAAGACAGCTCTTCTAGTATGAGATCTTCCGTGGCCTTACTCTCCATTCATGTCTCCCCCCCACCCTTTCTTTTCAATATGGACTCAATCTGTTAATTGATTCCCTGTAATTGGAATCAAGGCTCCAAAACTCCTTCATCTCAATAACTAAATATCTAACAGGTTTTAAAAATGAAAAAGAATATTTACTAATAGCTCTACAAAATGAGGCAAGATTTCTCTATGATAGTGCCTATTTAGAGTGCTTATTTTTAAAACTAAGAGATGTTCAGCGAAGTATTTTATTTACACTTGAAAAGAACCCAGTTTTATTTCCTCGAGACCTCAAAAGTATAAGTAAATGGAATGTTTTGAAGTCTTTTCTGGTGCATTAAGTTGGGTAATTGATTTCATGTGTAAAAACAGAAGAGGAAAATTGTAATGCTTTAATTCTTAACATTTATAATGAGTTTATAGTTTTGGAAAGTGTAAGGCATAGTCTTCAGCCGGGAGGTTGCATTTTTCTCAGGTTGGCTTGTGAAGTACATTTTCCTTTTTCTATTTATTTAGAATTATTATATTCTTCTAAGAATTGAAACAATGTATATATTTATCATTATATATTATGTTGTTATAGATTGCATTATAGATTATATTGATTATATGCTTAATATTAAATACTAAGAGTGATTGAAATTATTGTAGACATTTATAAAGTTACTTTAAAACTTTAAAATTACTTAAAATATTTTGAATGGAACATAATGAGTTAGTGGTATTCACTGCACTCAATGTTTAACGGACAAAGTCACTTCACATAAGCTGAACTCAGTACAGTAATGCTTGTTAGACTTCAGTGGTTTCTTTTTTAGGATGTACAGAAAAGGTATATCATATAAAGTATTGGTGCCATAAAGATCTTAGCGACTACCTGAATAGAAAAGTCTATTGAATAAATAATAGGATGACCCTTTTGCAGATAAAGTAACAGAAGACTGATAATTCACAATTTTTAAGCCTAGAGCCAAGACCAGAATATAAATCACTGAATTCTAACCCAGGGCACTTGAGTCCAGGCAATGCTATTTACTGAATTTGCTATATATTTGTGTCAGCCTGCCAGTGTTTGCAGAGCAATGAATGGAGTCTAGGAGTTAAAGTGATTTTCTTCAGTATCAAGTGTGTCTGATCACGGCTGTTAAATTTGAGCTCACTTCTGCAGTGTAGCCTGATTGCAGCCTTTCGAATTTCCTTTTCAGTTCTGCCTTGTTTAATGTGGCTTGCCTTACTTATATGAGGATTTTGAAAAGTACAGTGGAAGAATCATTAAAATATTTTTGTTTGGAGGGAGTATTAAACTTCTGGCATGCCATTTATTTCAGTGTGCGATCCTGTAAATCTGGCAATTTTCTGAAAATTTAAAGTCTTAAAATTTAAAAGACAAGACCTATGTGTGTATCTACAGGCAGTTCATTTTCTGTTTCAAAGCAGAAAAATTTTAATTGACTTCCACTATTTCCAAAGTTGAAAAATTCCCCAGCTTGCATCTTTAAAGTTAGCGGTTTATGTGTGGTATCATGAAAGTGAAAGGGTGCTCATTCTCTGTGCTACAGTAATTATATGTATGTGAAATTATTTGGCACACTTATTTATTTAAGTGCTTTCAGGTTGCCTGACTTAGAATTATTACTTCAAAATCCAAATTCTCCCTGACTTTACTGGATACCTCTCCTCATTTAATAGGGCCATGCCCAGGCTCCCTTTCTGTAATTTTTTTGAGAGGTGTAACTATAATCCAATCCCCTTGAATGATGCCCAAGATGGGCTTAAGACCCAATATGGACCTAAGAGAAAAATGTGTGTGAAACTAAGAATGAAAACTCTGAATGCCCTTTTTAGGAAGTTCAATTTGAAAAGTAGCTGGAGTACTTTTGGAATAGAGATTTATAACACTTGTTTTGGAAAAGATATGAAGTACTTAGTCACTGAAAGTCTAATCTTGAAGTCTTAGGCCAGTTCTCAAAATAAGGTTCTTAACCCCAGTCATGATGATCCCTGAGTATTTCTGCCATCACTCAACTCATATGACTGGTACCTCTCAATTTCCACTGTATGCTCTTTCCCATGTGTTCTTTATGCTCCCTTGGAGACAATGAGAACTCTCTGGACTGGTGGACAGTGAGCACAGGTCCTTATTGGTTGTAACCCCTGGCCGGGAGTGCTGGTCCCCAAATTCAGTCTTAACCTTTTCATGGCATAGTGCCATCAAGATGCTTCTGCCTAAGCCTCCTTCCTACTCAGTCTGTTCACGCATTGGCTATTTGACCTTGGAAGGGCTACTTACTCTGTCAGTTGTAGTCTCGCCCACTCTAAAATACGAAGAATATCATCACTTTGTCAGGATTTTTATGAAGATTTAATTTAATGAGAAAGTGTATGCCAAACAGCACTGTGGCTAGCATGTAGAAAGTAGCCAATAAAGGGTCAATGTTATCATGTAATTTTCCCAAGGTCTTATATCTAGAGAGTGATTGAGTCAGAATTCAGACCCAAATCTGATGGGAAAACCAAATGAAATGGGAACACATACACTCTTTTCATGAACAACAGCGACAGGAACCACAAGGCAAAAACTCATGCCTGTCTCTGAACTCTGACACTGCTTCTCATACCTACTCATTACTTTTATGATACATAAATCATGATGTCATGTGTGCTGATAGGAAAGTAACATAGTTCAGTGGCTTAGAGAAAACTCTAGAAGTAAGACTTCCAAGGATTAGGATTTCAGCCGTGTCGTATAGGAACTCTTTGGTATTAAGAAAATTACGTACCTCTCTAGGGTTCTTTATCTGTATATGAATCTCATAATAATACCTATTATGTTGCATTATGTGGACAGTAAATGATAGACATTAAAGAGCACCTCCCATAAGTGACTTTTATTATAATTGATAGAGATGTAAGTATTTCTTTAAAAACAAAGCATGTCCACAGAATGAAATGCATGGTTTGTGAAAATCAGAACCTCATAAAGTGCTAAAAATGGGTAGGATCTCAGTGATTAGATGACTGTTTATTCTCCAGGAATCTGTATGCTTTCCCTGTCAAAGCCATTTTACAGTGGCAGGCCAGTGGAGAAGAGGGGGGAGAAGGCATCAAAGATCAGAACTGACCCAAATATAGAGTGGGTGTACCATCCAGAAGGTGGGTGTACTCTCAGTCTGGGTTGATGTCAGTGACTGGCCTCAAAGTAACCAGATGATGGAAATAGTCCTGGTTAAGCAGGTGGTAGGATCATATTCTTTCTTTTTTGGAGCAGAACCTAGACCAGCAGCTGGGGCTCACGTTCTGGGGAGAGTGAGTTAACCTGGGCTAACTCGAGTGTCAAGGGTTAGCCTTGAATGCTAATCAGACCAGGTACTTACCTTCCTAAATTCTCAACTTCTTGAAGTCAGAGATGTTCCTTTTACTTGCTTGCAGTGCCTGACATAGGGTAGGAAACTGTGAGCACTTGATGCCTGCTTGATAACTTAAAAAAAAACAACCCCCCACCCCCCCAAGAACTCATTTAAGGATATCATAGCCACCAAGGGATTGGAAAGCAGGGCTTCAGTGCAGGAAGGACAAGAATGGCTTGGGGCTCCGTCTGGGACAGAGGGAAGAGTTGAGGCAGATGCTAGGGGTGGGCCAGAGAGCTAAATGTACATAGTCTTTGTAATGACTGGGTTAGGGACATGCAGAATTGAGACTGTCAGTGTAGTTTGATTAATGGATGTAGGAATAAAGTATTCCAAGATTTTAAAACTTTTCAGGCAGAGAACATAGAGTTTAAAGAATCAGAATCTATTAGAAAATCCATTTACTTTAGTTTTTCATACAGTTAAACATGATATTTCTGGCTTTAAAAACTCAATTGTGGTGCCACTTGTTTGAGTTTAAAAACTCAAATGGTGCTCCTTGAGAAAAAATGTATCTGTAAATAACATCATTGATACAGATAGATAGATAGATATAGATAGATATAATCTTATATTAGGAAGTTAACAAAATATAGTTTTAAATATGTAATCTTGTAAAGTTGTGATTTGTACTACATGGTCATAAAATGAAGAGTTTATGCAGATGATGTGGGAAGTCAGAGTGTAATTCTAAAAGCCGAAATATTATAGGGGGGCGATTGATAAAACTTTGAGGCTTTTTCATTACAACTTTTGCTACTCTTTTGTTGTATATTCCCTAAAATCGTAAGATGAAAGCATCTTTCAAAGTCTATATTAAAAACATAAAATATACTACAAAAAATCCCAATGAAAATTAATGATACTTACTGTTAAACCTAACCATTTTTGTTAATATTTAAGTTTCTGTAAAGGTGTTTTTGGGTAATCCAAACAAGAATTCCAATTACTTCATGTAGTATATGGCCAGATACATTAGCTCCGTGTCCTAAAAGCTGGTATATTGTATCCTGGCACCTGAAGGATGGCTGTTTGGAGAATTTCAAGTGAGCAGGGTGCCTGGTGGCTCAGTAGGTTATGTCTGACTCTGGGTCTCAGCTCAGGTCTTGATCTCAGAGTCATGAGTTCAAGCCCCCTGTTGGGTTCCTTGATGGTCTGAAGCCTAAAACAAAACAAAACAAAACAAAACAAAACAAAACAAAGCGACAAAAGTCTAAGTGGGAGTTAACATCACACCAAATGTTTCCATGAACATTTGTGTCTTCTTAATTTGAAAAAGACCATATGCTCCACTAGTGCTTCTCTAATATTAAGAGAGTGTGGAGCCTTCCCTCGTATCTCAAGAACAAACTCTTAAATCAAGTGCTAAGTCGGGGCGCCTGGGTGGCTTAGTCGGTTAAGCGTCCGACTTTCGCTTAGGTCATGATCTCACGGTTCGTGGGTTCAAGCCCCGCGTCGGGCTCTGTGCTGACAGCCACCTCAGAGCCTGGAGCCTGTTTCCAATTCTGTGTCTCCCTCTCTCGGACCCTCCCCTGCTCACGCTCTCTCTCTCTCCTAGAAATAAATAAAACATTTAAAAAAAAATAAAAAAATAAATCAGGTGCTAAGTCATTACACATTAAAAAAATTTTGCTTTGCAAAGTATCCATTGATAAGAAGCTAAGCAAATTATTGAGTCCAAAATGGCAAAATCATCACTAATGTATATAGTTTATTTTGTAGAAAGTGGAGTGTTTCTGTGTGTTTCTTTTCCAGGGTGTCTGTAAACTTGGCCTCTCCCTCTCTTCCTGCCCTCTACACACACACATGCATAGAGATGGAAATGCACACACACAGGCTTTTGCTTTTACCATAAAGATTTACACCACAACCAGGAATTGCATGATATCAAGTCCCTATAATCCTTTCTAATCGGTTGCTTTTATGGCTTTGCGTTCCTGAGTTATATGGTGGGTCTAGCATACTTTTTGTGGGTGGAAAACCATGGCAGGTGCTTTTCTTTTCTTTCCTGGTGTTTCCTGATGCCTGAATTTAGTTTATTTCAGCAGTTCATCATGTGAGTTTTGATTAGGTAAGTAGCTAGGGAGATTATTAAAGCAGTATGTACTAACTAGCAGAAATTCAACTCCCCATGAAGTGCTATACACATGAAATAACTTAAGTACCTCAGTATCAGTTTTTCTTCTCCCGAACCTTGCTCTGGATGTGCTCTTGGCAGTTTTAATCTGTTCTGTGTTACCCTTTTAAAAACATAAAAGGCAGTTGTACAGATGAAATCCGTGTAATCTCTCCCAGAGGAGAATTTTGTCATTGGAAATAACAGTGTCAGCGCTAAGAGAGAAAATGTTCTACATAAAGTGAGTGGCGTTTGGTCATTGTCACCCTTCTTGATTAATTGTCTGGAAGCCACTCATGTAGCAATTATCACAGTAGTTGTGCTAACACTCCGTTTTAGACCCCACATCAAATATCTAAATAAAATGACTTTCAGAGTGTAAGTAATCCAAATTGAACTTTTAGAGTCCAAGATTGAGGAACTGAGTTTATACTTTCTTTTATGGTCATTTTAATTTTGAAACTCTGTTGATATATTTGCAAACAAACATTTAATAATTCTCAAATGACAAAGGAGTACCTACCTAACTGTACCATATTAACATTGCTGTTTGGGGTGCCTGGGTGACTCAGCTGGTTAAGGGTCCAATATCAGTTCAGGCCATGATTTCACGGTTCAGGAGTTTGAGCCCTGCATCGGGCTGTGTGTGCCGTCAGCCTAGAGCCTGCTTCAGATCCTCTGTCTCCCTCTCTGTCTCTCTCTGCCCCTTCCCTGCTGATGCATGCTCTCTCTTTCTCTCAAATAATAAACATTTTTTAAAAAAGCTAAAAAAATAAGATTGCTTCATGAAAGTAGAGCCCTTTAAAAAGGACATTTCAACTCAGAGGAAAGTTTGATTTTAGGTTCATTAAAGAACCAGAATATCTTCAATGGGTTGAACAGTAACAGATTGAAAGTAAATTATTGAAAGAAAAATACTAATTGAGTTGATACTTTATTAACAGAACTTCAAATGGAGTTAAAATTATCCTTTAAGTTCTAATTTTCCATTTCAAAGATATTTTAAAGTTAAATTTCATATTTAAGGCTTCAGCTGGGTCATTTTTCTACCTGTCACTCAAATCCACTAATTCTTATCGAATCAAGTCAGTTTCTATTTAAGGTTTGTCATGTTTTGGGCAGATGGGAGTTGGGAGCTTTACAGGAGTGAAAATCCCGTAAGAAGGCTGTGGACAAAGCACTGGACTTTGACTTCGTTTGGTTTCCCGCAGCAGGTCTGCAGGGAATCCCCTTGTTACCTTGTGTGTGTCCCATGTCCTCCAAAGCACGTCCACCATTGTGCCTCCCTGGACCAAATGAAATCTAATGGAGATAATGCATAGCCCAGCACGGTTTGTAAACTCTCCATCATCTTGTTTTGTGAAGGGATTCATTTATCTGAAAAGCACTGTAAATCCAAGTTTAAAAGTTACTGTGAAAAGTAAGTCTTTTCTGAATCCTGCCCACCGATCATACACGTCTGTGTTGCTTTTATGAGCACTAAAATTGAGAGTATAATGATTGTTTTTATAATATAACCGGTTGTATAAATTTTAATCTATTTCAGAGAATAGTGGGGTTGCAGGGTGAGGGTGCGGAAGAGCCCCAACTCTATTTTTCCTTCTGGATAAGTCATAAATTGTAAAAGCCAAGGTCATATTTAAAATTTATTTTATAACTTTGAGATTGGTTTCGGTTGCCCCAAAGAATTTTCCAAGAGAGGAAAGTACATGTGATGGGAAAAAAGAAAAGGTACAGAAAACAAGCACCTTCCCCTAAGGAGAATGTGTATTTTTAACACTAGAGAATATAGAATTTGCTATATCAACAAAGTATATTATTTCACCAAATAGCTGGATAAGCCAGTTTGTATTTATTGAATAAATGAGTATGTTGCTGAAAATCAGAGAGCGAGTGGATGAATGAAAGGATAAGCTTACTGGTAACCCATCCTTCCTATTTATTATTTTTAGGAAAAAATACTTATTTTAAAATACTGCAAAGAATTCATTGAAAGAAACTGGGTGAAATTCCTCATTTTCTCTTGTGGTAACAGCCAGTTGTTATAGTAGCATGAGAACTTTCTAGGTTATAAGATACTGTTTTTGTAGTTTGAATTACCCTACATTTATAGAGCTTTGGGGAATCAGTAGATGAGAAAACACAAATCATAAGCAAAAGGGCAGTTAGTACTCTTCTAAAAATAAACATTGATCCGTGTAATCGCATTCTAAATAAAATAAATAGAAATGGATTAAGAAAATTATAGTGGCTTCGAAGAATTTACTGTGTTTTCTATCCCTGTTTTCGTTTGGATTTTATGGCAATTGTTCTTAAAGGAGCACCACACACTACGTGTTCTGAAACCTTCAGCCAGCAGCAGCAACACCCAGAAGTATATTGGATGTCTTCACTGCATTAAAAAAGCACTGCGCTTGGCACAATTGTGGCCAGTTTTTAACTGCTGGAGAAAAGTTTAAGGGAACAGGTTAAATGAGGCTTTTTGGAAACCTTGGGACATTATGGAGAACATAATACACCTTACTACAGCGTGGGAACAGGAAGAAAGGTTGCAGAAATGAACGGGGGTGGGGGTTTGAAGAGAAAGGAAGAGCCTTAGCCGACAGAGAGGCAAGCTCACGGCAGCCCAAGTACTGGCTATCATGCCGTCTCGTGGGGTTCATTCCCCAGGAATGTATCCCTTGTGCTAAATAGAGTGCTTATGTAAACACACACTGCAGACTTCTGAAAATACTCCAGTAACAGTTCTTCAGGGCTTACTATGTAATTATTGCTAGCTGTTGCGTTTATTTATCTTCGTACTAATTTATAGAGCTAGTTTTTGATTTGAGTTACCTACATGTCTTGTTTCACAGTTTGGAAAAGTACGCAAAGAATATTTAAGAAAAATGCAAACATCAGTGGCTTTCTAAAGTGAGTCGAACAACTGGAAACTTGTTTCTTGTTGTTTTGTAAGTGAATCATTGAATCTCATGCCGTATCTATGGCATGTTAAGAAATGAAAAGAGAAAGAATGGACACTTGGACTTCTGAATGAACAGCTTTTCCAAACACTAGCTTTCGATTTTTACCTCAGCTTTGCTCTAGAAAGTTTTACTGTTGCTACAAAGCCTGGAGGCACTTACTGAACTAGAAAAGCTGAATATCGTTTCTGACTAATCTGTTAGTCATCCTAATAATAGGAAATTATTCAGTTCCTATTTCATAGTAGCCCATCTTGAACAATAAAATCATATAGCCCACTCAAAGATATTTCAGGAAAATTGATGTGATGCTTTGGGAAAAAAAAACATAGTACTTAAAAAGTGAGTACCGTAAGTGTTTTTGTACTGTTTTCTGTTTTATCTCTCATTTATCAACTGGACGGCTAGGAAAGTTAGCTGAAAATGACTTTGATGATCAGGGATGGGGCATTGCCATTTGCTAACGTTTGATGTGTTCTCTTTCTTTGGAGAAAGAATAAACAGTGAGCAGATAACCAATTTGATTGGGTAGTGGAATTTACAGAAAATGCATCTATCTGAAAGCCATCCTCTCAGCACTGATAATGTTGTGTTGTAGGATAGTGCTGTGTTATATTCAGAGAGACAATGGACAGAGAGGAAGGGATGCAATGACAAATTCTAGTGCATCTCTCTATAATCATCAGTCAGAGAAGAGACAAGTTAAAGAACGTGACAGGGCACAAGAGAGGCAAAAGAGAAAAGAAGGAAATAGTTAACGCTGCAGATGCTACAGAGAGGACGAGAAATGAGAAATAATTCACTGACTGGCAGTTAAAAGCACAGCATGAACCTTTGAGAAAGCAATTTGAGTAGAATTGGAAAGGAGAAGTTAGTCCTCAGTGCAAACCAGATTCCAAGAGGATGAGTCACTCATAAGTTGGAAGATACATATGAGGACTCAACAAGTTTAGACAACTCTATAAAGAAATTCAGTAACAAAAAGAAGAGGTGGGTGTCAACCAGGAAATTCAGTAGAGGAGAGAGGGTTGTTGTCGAAGACTAGAGGTGCTCTTCCAGTGGAATGGTGTTTTTTCCACCAAAGGAAGGTGCAGGAGTCATTGGAGAGGAAAGGAATGAAGATTCCTTAAAATAGGGGTAACGGAGGGTACCATATGTCAGAACTGTTAAGAAGGGGTCAAAAATGTGGGTAGAGATGCTGACTTGAGGAAGTAAGATGAACCAAACTCTTCCTGAGAGTCACATTGAAGAAGGTCCTCCCCTGTGCCTTCAGTTCGATCTTGTTTGCTGTGTGGGTGAGCACTGCTTTGTGTTTACATTCCTTTGTATATTGCTTTTTACAAGTTCAACTTTACTTCCCCTATAGTCCCACCTTGACCGTATGTTTTTGAAGGTGGGAACATGTTTTATCCATGCATAGTACATTACTTACTTAATGTTACTCCAGTCCATGTGATCCCCTGATGTATTTCAGTACCCCTACAAGCCCATGCCATCAGGGGAAAGGCCTTGCAGCCTGGACTTCCATCAAAATACAAGGCTGAAGGCTATAATTATCTGTCTTTGCGAACCTCAAAAATGGTTTCTAAAGCAAACACTTAATTTCAAATGAATGGGACCAGTTACTATATCAGTCCCTCTTTTTTCCTGGTTAGGAAAGTTGCAACATAACAAAATGCAACTTAGAACTCAAAAGTGGATACCTAGAAAAGCAGATAAAACTTTTTACCGCGATTTAGTATAAAAAGTGGAAACTTTTGACTGGAATACAATTATGAAAAGACAAAAGTGTGCAAAGCAAATGCTTGCTAAGTGCTGTGATATACTGCTGTTTATATCAACCAAGTAAGATTAGGTTTATGTCTCTAACTTTGGGCTGATCCACACTCTAGGCACAAATCCCTTAATTAGGATAGTCAAATTATGTTTTTGATTCTTTCTTAACAAAAATAATTCTAAGCAGAAGCAAAAAAATGAAAGATTATCTGCCTTTCAAACATATACTACATATGTTTCTGTTTGGTTATGGTATGTTACTATTTATTTCATAGTGACTACTAATCACTTTCTTTAACTTTTACAAAAATAATCCGTGATCCATTTTTTTAAAAAGTAGAGCTCCATAGATACAGAAAGATTGATGAACTGGTTTATGATTTATGATTTTCATGGTTTTAGACTCCGTATTATCCTGAAAGTAAAATATTATTTCTATTTAAATTTCTAAATTATGTAAAGCTGTAAAGTTTATAATGTAAGCCACTTGGTTTTAATTCCTCCTGAAAATGTTTCATTTTATTTCCTCTCAGTAAGTGAAAAGGAAAAATTGAAGGGTGAGAAGATAGATCTAAGAGTAAAATGTGGTCAGTGGCAAATTTCATATATTCATCTTTTTGTGTTTTTATTGTTATCCCAAACCTGGTAAAACACTGATTGATCATGACTATCAGACAGTTGTACAAACATCTTATTGTCTTCTGGAAGTGCCCAGGAAAGCATAAGAAGGTCCTTCAATTACACTGGAATATTAAATCGAAGCACAGTTTTGCCCTGGCCCACCTCTCTAGGGCCACCTCGAAGCACTCTTCAGTTTAGACCCTCCTCTCCAGCCTCTCTGGAGTTTTTTACACACATCTCACGGTCTCACATTTGTGCTTCCCATCCTTATAGCTTCTCTTAAAACAACAACAACAACAACAACAACAACAACAACAACATAAACAAAACCTTGCCACCCATCTTTTCTTAATTAACCACTTCCTGGTCCTAGACTCAATACCAATGACAGCTCTTTTGGGGAGCCTCCTTTGGCCCATTTATCCCCAGGCTGTGGGAGATGTCACCATAGCACCCCACACTGGCTCTTGCTGTAATTGTTTACTATTTGAGTCCTCAGGGATGCAGCAGGACTGTGACCTTCGGCTCCATATCCACGATGGCTAGCACCATTATGAAAATGCTCTTAAGTGTGGCCTGGATGACTACATGTGCACATATCTCTTTTGTTTTGGATGCTAATCTAGGTTTTACCTCTATTTATTAGGGAGGTGCATGGACGTAAAATTCTTGCATTATGTAGTATGTCACTAAATAAACTAGCTTAAATCTAAACTAGCTTAAGTCTATAAATCAAAGATTTATACCTCGTTCTTGTAAATTCAGTGGTGCACTCCTTTATTGAGTGACTCAAGGATTTAAGATTGCTCGTTTGTTCCAACATGTGACTTCCAAGGTAGTTGAAGCTCTGAGAGAGAGAGAGAGATGGGGGGAAAACATCGACTTGCAATGTTTTTTTCTCAGAAGCTAAACCACTCAGGGTGGTTTATACTCAAGGTTCCTAGGCTAGAATTAGTTATTATTATGAGCATCAACTTAATTATTAGGACCAACTTAATCATAACAGAGGCCAGAAAAGGAAGCTTCCAGGGTACTCACACAGAACAGTGCTTAAAAATGGACAAAGCCATTATGTATTTTGCTTTGCCTTTTATGTTCCTGTGTTTTGGGAGGTGTGATGAGACCGGTGGATGGGTGAGAGGTACATGCCTCCAGATGAATTCAAGTGGAAATAGTAATTCCACAGCCCTTTACTGAGTCCTTATTATATCTTATCTGTATTAATTCCTGAAGAAGAGTCTATCCAAATACAGTCTAATCTTTGTTATTTTATGGTTCATTTTGAAAATCTGATAGAAGTTCTGAAACACAATGCATATGAGCAGTAACCCTGAAATCTGGCAGGCAGGTTCAGGGTTTAAAAAATTTCTGCCCCCACCCATCATAGTGCTGTCAGTATTCAGAGTGCCTGGCCTATGCTATATGAATAGAAAGTATTGGAGAAGACGAGAAATCAGTGAGGAATACGTTTTAGCTGCCTCTGGGTGAGCACTAGGGACCTTTTAAAATGAAAACTTCAGTCCCCGATTTTGAATGAAAGAAGTGATTGGGTTGCTACCTAGATGTAGGTTCATTTGATGAGATGTAAACAGTAGACAAAATTGTTGAGGAAAAGTGTAATTGAGGAATGCACAATAGCCTTTATTCATAGTATCTTTGCCAGTCTATACAATATGGAGCTTTAATGATAAGTGAATTAAATTTTTTATTTTTTTAAATGTGCTGCAGAGAAGTCATTGCCTTGCTATTAATAAAGCATATACTTCAGGTGGAAGATCATACAGATTAATGAAAGGACTAGAAGAGAGTTCCATAGGATTTTTCTGTACTCACGTTCCCTTTATTCTTTAAAATAAGAAAGCATAGCTCTTAAATTGGAGTTTTATATTCGTAATGACTTCGCTCTAATTTTACTTTTTTTTTTCCGTTTCAAAAATAAATATCTGTCCAAAGCCCTCATTTATGCTGTGAAACAGGGCATATTTTATACTGTATAAAAGAAGATAATACCTAGTTGGCATGTAATTTAATCATGGCTTTAGAATTATTTCTCTTCAGAATTAATACTTCTTGTTCATGCCTATCTTACAGTTGAGGTCATTGAGATTCAGAATTTTTAAATGAAGATCCCCAAGCCCTTGCTTCTATAGGATTTTTTGCCTGTCATTTTGGTAGTTTTGTCAATAGAATTTAATTATATCATCAAGTCCTCTGCTGCCATGAGACTTGGAACACACTAAAAAGCATACCTTCTCTCTTACCATCATTCCTACAGAGCCTTGCACTTACTTGAGTACTCAGTATATGCTTACTGAGTGGAGGAATGAGCAAATAACTGACTGAAAGTATGTGTATAAACAAAAGAAGACAAAACCAAGAATGGTAACCGCTGGCCAAGTGCCAGGGCATCAGAGCCTGGCTTTCTGGATTCACATACCAAGGTTCTTGGTTCTCATATAAGGAGCTCGACAATGACATTTCCTATTTTATAATGTTGATGTGAGGATTAAATGAGTCTGTAGATGTCCAGCTTAATTGTGCTTCACGAATTTAAATTTAAATCCCCAAAGAGTGTGTAATTGGGATGTAAATATTTAAAATTTTTGATTAACGTAAGAAATAGTGAATATAATTTGACATTGATTGAATAAAAGGAAGACAAATATTTTCAAGTGTGGCTTATTGTTATGCATTTGATAATCCTGAAAATTGAGACTAAATTTACATTTTAGCTTTACCATGAAATATTTAAGTGTGCATTATTTAAGATACTATGAAGTTTTAAAACATTTAAGCTTTATGAGATTATAGAATTAACCTTTTCTTCCAGATTTTATTTTCTTTCACTGTTAAATGAGCATTCGGTTAGAAAAATGCAGTAATTGGCTAGTGATTATCATGGAGTATGTGATACTGTTAGGTGAGCTATGTTACTAGAGATAGGGCAGAATTTAGACTCCTATGCTGAAAATAAGTATTCTCCTATTGTTCTATTAAAGAATGTATATTTCAAAACCAATTTAACATGAAAAGTATTCAGTAGGGGCGCTTGTGTGGCTCAGTCTCTTAAGCCTCCGACTTGATTTTATCAAAGGTTGTGATGTCATGGTTTGTGAGACTGAGCCCCAGCGCGGGACCTGCTTGGGGGTCTCTCTCTCTCTGCCCCTCTCCAACACACTGTCTGTCAGAATAAATATTAAAAAAGAAAATTATCCACTAAATGTGACTTTGTTTCCAAGAATTATTTAATCTGTTTGTAGTCCACGTTGGTATTCAAATAAATTTCATCAAAAGCCCAGAGTGGAGACACCACACAAGATCTCATGTAATTTTGTGGTGTGTTGGCTTGAGCCATTCCAGAATATGAGGGACTCACCATGGAGCTTGTCCCTTTAGTCTAACACTTGTCAGAGTGAATTGATTAACAGGATAATAGGAATAGCCAGTATGGTTTTGCAGCTCACCGAAGCTCAAAGAGCAGAGCCTGCCTGCCTACCTTATACAAAATTGCTTTGGGGCTTCAATTTCACGACACTTTGTTTCTCCTGGGAAGAAGCAAGAATCCAGAAGGGTGTGAAGTGGAAACACTGCTTCACTTGTTATGCACCTTGTAATCTGGTGCAGCAGAAAAGCATGGGTCTGTTTTCACAGTTTTACAAAATCTTCTTTCTGATTCATTAAAATGTGCACTCAAATGGACAACAGCCTCAAGACTTAGGTTTTATTATGCACAGGTACAGATTTTATAGTCTCAAACTAAAACGGATAATCCAGCATACCTTTTATATGTAAATACTGCCCAAAGAATTTATTACTCTGTTCTTTTCTGAGATTTTCTTACTCCTGTGCCACTGCAGCATTAAACTATTGTGCGTTAAGCCTGTTGCCCCTTTATAAAATATCTTGACCAGTCTGTCTGCCCCTTAAAAGAAACAACTGAGTTCTAGAATGTGCATAGAGGCAAGAAAACGGTTTAGTAACCCAAAGGTTTGCTGGACACCCTTAAAAGATGCCCTAGGTTTAGATATTATACAGATACTTCTCCCCTTTTATTTTGCCTGTAATTTTTAAGGATTAGAAGCTCAACTGATTATGATACCTGATCTAGGAGAAGTGGAGCCTTCCAGGAGGGTTTATGTCTCAGAGTCTGTGCTACCTGGAAAAATGAAATTACTATGTGGAATGAATAATGTTACTATATTTTCAGAACACTGGCTTTATTATAGAAATGATTTTCTTTTTAGCATTTAAAGTGATAAATATGCAATTATTTTTTCATTTGTCCCAAAGAAGGTATGTGTGTGTGTGTGCGCGTGTGTGTGCATGTGTGTGTATTATGTGTGTGTGCATACAGGTGTTCTTACAGTTCCCCAAATACATTTTAACACAGAGTCATAGGTTTCTCTCTTGATATTACCATGCTGAAGTCCCAAATATAGAGTCATATAGTAGGGAAAGAGCCAAGGAAAGAGAAGACCTGGTTTGGCCCCAAATTTACCATATACCATTGATGTGCTTCTGGGTTTTACTTTCCACATTTTTCTAAGCGGAGATAATGCAGTCTGAATTACAAAGTATGCCTTGTCTTTCTGTCCAAGCTTCTGGGAGAATGTAATTGTGGAGAGTCCAGTACAGAACTTTGCCCATAGAGGCTCTCAGGAGTGGGAACTGGGATTAGTTGTATCTCTTACTCTCCTTACAAGCGACACGGGAAGAAGGCTGGTCAGTTCTCAGCACACCTGGTCATAGTTAAGACCTTTGCTACTAATGAAACATTTCACATTTCAAAGCTGGTTTCCTTACCTTGGATGAGTTCAAATGACTGTTATGAGGGTTATAGAAAATAATAATGTGTTAGGTAAACATAAACAGTGGTAGTTTTCACACACTCTCTCTGGTGCTGGATCCCCATCCCTGAGAAGGAGTCTGGGAGGGGCATGGAAGTTACTCTGCTCACTTGTGGGAGGAATGCTTAAAGACTACTTTTGTTTCAGTAATGTGATAATTAGGGTTCTGGGAGGCTGTGTGGTGGTATGTTTGCAGGGGTTGGGGGTGGGGTGGAGTGGTGCGGAACGGGAGAAAGGATAGGTGGAAAACAGCATCCGAGAAATTGAATCTCAACTGGTATCTTTCATTTACCTTCTTATTCCTACTTCTTTATGTTACTGTTCCCATAAGATCCTGATTATAGACTGACATCTGAATGAGTGACATTACTGACCAGGGAAAGCTGAGCATCAGTGAGATAACAAAAAATGATCAAAGCAATGAGATGCAAAGAGTTAGAACTAAGATCAGCCCATGTCAGGGCATGTATGGATGGTGGCAGAGGACCTAAGAGAGCTCCTTTTGGAATTGGAAATGTGGGGATCCGGAGGGGCCATGAAAACACCCTGAGAGGTTAAAATAAAAAAAGTTGTCCATGTTCCATTAGTTTTCTTCTTAAAGAGGTGTGTTTGCCTGTGTGTAAATTAAGGGAGGAGAATTTTGGTAGGCTGGGCTTAAGGGAAAAAGGATTTGTTAACTTAGAATATTCAACTTCGTCCACTGCATCAGTGAGGATGGCTTCTGGCATCCCAGTGAAGAGTCAGACTGTGCCTAGAGGAAGAATGATTAAACTCTAAAGAGATTGTGATTCAAGGAGCTTCAGAGCCACATACAAGTTTATATTGTGATGAGTGCTGGATATTCTGTGGTGGTGATGAATCACTAAATTCTACTACTGGAACTAATATATATTAACTAACTAGAATTTAAACAAAAACTTAAAAAATAAAGTTATGTACAAATTATTCACTACTTATAAACATGTCATTGTCTTTGGTTACTGATATATTTGATTAAAGATACTTCCCATTTGTTCACATTTAAACGTGTTGATGAGCATTGTAAGCATAATGTTCAGTCACTGGCTTCTTGAGATTAGGTGTATGCCTGATTTAAGGTGGGGGGAGAGACAAATGATTGAGAAGAAGAGTAGAGTTGAAAATTTCCTTTTGGGATTTAAGTGACTCATTAGAATAAAGGATAGAAAAGACCTTAAAAGCTATTTGAAAAAAATATGTGTCTCGTTCACTTTTAAATATCCATATTCTATTAGTTTTCTTCTTAGTAAATAGATGTCTTTCCTTTGCTCCTAGGAATGAAGACAATGAATTGAGATATCCAAGTTGGCATTTTTGTTTTTCATTTTTCCTTTTGTTCATACAGATAGAACATATTTTACTTTTTTTTTTTTCCTGATTATGGATTCCCTAAGACCGAATTAGTTTAGGTGTCCTTTCCATCAAAAGAATTGAGTGATCCACACTGGTTAGCCTCTGAATTCTAAAAGGTATCATCTGCTTTTTAAACTAACGCATAAGTTTGGTATAGAAAGAGATCCATTGCTCAAAAGAGGGAAAGTATTTTGAATCTTAAAAACCACAGTTAGTACTTATGAATAAAGATGGATTATTCTCGTGGAGATCACAGTCTTCTGTCCCCGGAATAACACAATTTAAGGTTGTTTTATCTGTTCTATCCTTTGACTTCAGCTGCTTATATAAGCGAGAAATGGTTTTTGCTTCCTTCTTGGTTGACATTAGCAGGACCTGTCTTTTTTGATCTAGACATTTGAGCAGGGCAGATGCCAATGCAAACTTCAAATTGTCTGATTTGCAAGAGGGACCCAAATTGAATGGCTTGCTAACACACTGCTGAGTATTTTTAGTTAACTATCATTTATCAGTTAGCTGGTCTCTGAGTGTCTAGATGGGACGGAGCCAGTGGTATGCTTGCAAATGCTAACAACCTGCTGTCTGAGGAGAAAGAAAGAACCACCTTGATCTGTTGTGTTTGCTGATTTTTGTAATATCATGACTAATTTCAAGCTATCAATATGAGGTCACTGAATGGGGGATTGAGGAGAGATTCCCACAGTCAGCTAACGCCCTCACTCTAGCCCTCCCTGAAGGAGGTCAGCATTTCCTAATCCCCAGATTTCCATTCTAGGGTTTGAGAGAGGCATGGAGTACAAGATGAACAATGGTTCTAGAGGCCTCTACCAGATGGTGAACGTGAGTGCTCTAAATGAGCAGAGCTCTGTGCTTCAAGCCCCTTCTTAGGTCCAAAGAGCGAATTCTTCAGTGATTCATCATGAATTACAAAAGCCAGAAGAGGGTTCAGACATTAAGTAAAATACCCCTGCTTTACAGTACTTACCTTTACATCATTTGCAGTCAGACTGGACTCATGATGTAAAACTCAAGGCAGAGTCCTACCCAGAGCATGTTCCCGAGAGAGATTTAGAAAATTATAATCTTATTGCCTCTTGAAAACATTGGCCTTTTCCCTCTTTGTTCAGCTTCTCCCAGGATACCTGCTTGTCAAGTTTTCAGTAGCTTCTTTTGGCTTTGTCATGGCAACCAAGTATCTTGGCCCAGGGCCCTAATGATTTCCAAATGTTTAATTATCTCTAGTTTCTGATATGCTTCTTCTTCTGTCATTTTTTTAAAAGTATCTTCACCCTAACACTTAAATAGATCCTTGGCCTGTGCTTAGAGCCGGATTAGTACTCCAGTACCTCTTCCCTCCTCCAGTTGATCTTTCATATTTCTCTGAAACAAAGGCGGCCCCCGTATTGTACTATCACATAACAAAATTCTGATATAAGCCTCACGCCCATATCCCAAACCCTGTTGGTTAAGGTTAGTGATACCTAAAAATTGTACATTCATTCAGTAAGCATCTGTAGTAATAGGAACTCACATTTAATCAGAAAAGTTAAATTACCAATTGAAAAGTTGGTAGAGTACAGTGATAAACAATTTCTTCCCTGCTTCTGCCATTTAGATCATTCACTCATCCTCGAATCTCCTTCCCTTCTCCTTTTCCTTAACCCTGTCCTTCAAGATTCATCTCAGGAGTCACCCTTACTGTGACATCTTCCCTAATTGACCTCCTCTGCTCCCAGACCTGAGTAGGGGTTCCTCTCGTTTTTCTCCTTGGGGATCCCATAGCACTCTGTTGACCCTTCTGTCGGTACCTCTACATTTATTACAACTGCTGGTATTTTCCTCCCAAAATTTTATTCTGGAAACTTTCAAACCCAGTAAAATTGCAACACTGGTGTTATAAATATGCATATACCATTCAAGAGGATTTGCCAGGTAGGTTTATGTGTTAATACACATTGTTTCCCAAACCCAGGGGGAAGTAAGTTGCTCATATCCACTCCTTTTGCTAAGTTGCACATATCTACTCCTTTTGCTAGATCCTTCTGTCCTTGGATTAAGTATACTCAATAACTTTTTAAGTTATTTAAGGATTTAAGTTTTTAAGGATTTATTTCTTGATTTGTTCATTCATCAAATATTTCTTAAATAGCTACTATGTAAGAGACACTGAAGCTGAACCTTGAAGGTTTCAGTGAGTAGATCACTTGACTATAGAGTATATATAATTGAGAATGGTTAGATCATACGGAGAGGATAAAATGTTAACCATTGTAAGGAGAGAAAATAACCCATATGCCCAGATCTATGAAAGTACCATCAGTCATTCATTCATGATTCAGTCATTCTGTCACCATCATTTAGAATCCATTCTATACAAGGCACTGCCAGAGGCTCTAAGTCTTCACAGTTGATGCTTCTTATACAAGACAGAGAAGATCACATACGAGACAGAGAAGATCATCGGAGCATGTAGTGGAATATGCTCATTGATGGAGGTCCCTAGCATACTATGGAAATAAAGGAGAGGGAAGGCAGGACAGGCTTCCTGAGTAGCTCCAGTCATACTTGGGTAGCAAGCAAAAGAATAAAGGCGTAAACCAGGCAGACAAAAAGAGATAAGAGCACATTTGAGATGAAGCATCAGTGTACTTTGAGTTAAGCATTGTAAGAATATGGAATGGCCGAGGAGCAGCTAGCAGTTTGGTGTAACTGGAATGGCATTTGCTAAAGGGCAGTTATGAAAAAAGGGAGGGCACAAGGCTGGACAGTAAGGCCTACATTATTGAGGGACTTTGTGAGTTCAACTGAAGAGCTGAATGTTTACTTAAAAGCTATGAGAAATCATTGAATGGTTCAGGTGGGGTAGTGATAGATACCAGGTTTGTATTTTAGGAAGCCTGGCCTGAAAACAAAATTGGAAAATGGAAAGATATTAGTATTTTTAATTTGGGGAAACCAAATAATTGCTGTAATAGGAACTAACTCAAAACATAAAAGTGATTTAATGGCAGAGTTGGCCAATTATTATACATTTAATACACTAACCAAATTATTGATACCTGAACCAGTGCCTCTTACCCAAGCACCAATTTTATTTTCTTTAGACATCTTCTCCTAAGATAACTGACGAGTAAAATTAAAAATGTAGCTCACACTCAGGAGTTAGTAGGCTCTGAAGCTAATACTGCTCCCGAGAAGTGAGAGAGAGACAAACAGAAAGAGAAAGAAAGGAGGGGTTGCTATAATTAGACACCTGGCTTTGCAGTGTAGTGGATGTGATTTAAAGCATTTTATTTCTTGCTGCAAAACTCTTTCTGTTGAGTAAATGAGTAGGAATTAATCAATGAAAACATGACAGTGATTTTGGAGATTTTATAATTGATGTGATGTTTTTGTTTATTGGACCAATTAAGCCTGATTGACTTGCAGATTGCAGCAGCTCTGACAAAGCACCATTGCTCACATTTCAATTCTCTGTTCTCACTGCAGCGTGGATCCACTGGCAGGATCCGCAGGCTTCAAGATTGTGTCAGAGATGGCATTGATAGGGGTCACTTACACAGATGTTCAAAGTCTATGATACAGAGTCAAAAAACTTTCTTAGCCATATTACTTTAAAATATCACATTGTGTTTGTTTTAATACCCCCTTACAGATAGCATAGTTCCTACTTTAAGGTCAATGCCACAAAAGATTATATCCATTTCTGAAGGGCATATTATTAAATTGACTTTGATGTGGGCTAGGGTTTCTCAGCTTCTGCAGTGCTGACATTTTGAACCTCATAGTTATTTGTTGTATGAGGCTGTCCTGTATATTAGGGAATACACAGCAGCATCCCTGACCTCTATCCACTAGATGCCAGGAGCACTTTTTTCTCAGCCTTTAGTTCTGACAGCCACACTTGTCTCCAGATGTTGTCAAATATCCTCTGGTGAGCCAAATTGCCCCTTCTTCATTCATAGGTTAGATATTTAAGGGTTAACAGAAAACAAAAAGAGTAGTTCAGTTAACCTTTCCATGGGCTAATTGCATGTATTCATTCCTCAAAAAAAAAAAATTTTTCTTATGTATTTACATAGACAAAAAAAGATGTAGATATAATGTTTGGATGCTTTGCTGAATGCTTAGATTTACAGAATATTTTACAGAATGAACAGGTATGAAATATCTGTGGAATTGTCTACACTACTATTTGTGAAGTTTCCATATTTTTGGTGGAAAAGAAGCTGAATCACAGAAGTGTGTATCAAAGTAGATAACATTCCATGACAAATTCTATATTTTTACATATTAATAGCAGAATTAGGATTCAATTTGTAAGACCATAATAAAAGACAGTCCTTTTCAGCCATGTTTATAATATTGGAATTATAAATTTGGTTTAGAATTTCATTTTTATCTAAAAATTTAATGTTTTTTTCACTTTTGATATGTTATTACTAGCATCTGAAAATAGCATTGAGAGATACACATTTAAACTTTCATGGTAATTTATACATACATTACACACCACGAGCCTAATCTTTATTCAAAAATGTTAACAACAATTGTTAGTTTTATAGATTGAGGCACAATGTACCAGGATAAAGGGCGTTGCGGTAAGGATTTAGTTGGGATATACTTGTATCATTAAGTTAAATAGAGGTATTAGAATTCTGCCAGCTAGATTCATAGATCAATAAGTTTCAAAGAGGAGTAGGATAAAGGTGGTAAATAAAGGAGTAAGCCCCATGAAATTAATTTCTGTCTTAGCCTAGTATTAAACTGATTTTTTTTTAAAATAAGCTTTTACCAAACTGACTATACGTCAGACATTGTGGTGCCAGGCCAGATGCTTACACTTACATGATTTTATTCATTCTGTATAACAGCCCACCGAGGCAGGTATTGATATTTCAGTTTTCGAGACGAGAACACTAACAATAAATGCTTAAATACATGTCATATAATTGGTTAATATTAGCACCAGAGATTGAGCCTAAATGTTATCATCCTTTCTTTACTGGATATATTCAACAGGCACCTACAATGTACCAGGTAGTTTGCAATGAAGAACACATATGTCAAGTCCTGCCCTTTTGTAGATAATAGTCCTCAGCAGATCACTCTCACATTTCATTCTTTTTCATGCTTATTCTCTCCCATAATCGAGAATGAGATCCATCAGTCACGCAGCTGATAGCTCCAGGGAACGTAACCTGTGTTGATACAGTAGCCATGTTCCATCAAAATCTTTCCGTAAAGAGAGTGTCTGTCAGGTGAATTTTTTGCTCCCACAATAAATTATAAATTCAAGATGCCATTATTCTTTACACAAAACTTCTGGAATAGAGTTCCTTCTTTCTCTAATTTGATCACTTAAGTTATGTAATTGACAGAGACTGTAATATCATCTTTGTTTACCAGGGCCTGCATCTTTTGTATTTAAAATTCCTTAAGACAAGAGACATCAGTGTACAATGTGACTATAGTGTGACTTACAATAACTTTGTGTTTTTGTTATCTCAGCAAGAGATCACTTGCAGGGGGACAACGCACTCTTTGTGATTTCTAGTAAAACACTGTTTTTACATGTCCAGCATATGTACAGCAAGGCAGAGGTCAGGAAGGATAAATTCATTGCATGCCTGCCATCACTCCAGAAATCCACCTTGCATCAGAATTGACGTGGAAGTTGAAACCTGCCTGACATCCAAGATGATGTAGACATCAGATATGTCCCTTGAATTGTGAAACGAAAGCTTTAACTGCACTATATATTTATGCCCTAAATTGACCGATTAGCGAACAGATTTCATTTGAAGGTAAAAATCTAAATATCTTAAACATTTCATTTGGAACCTTTTATAACGCTCAGTCTGTTTTCCAAACCCAATCCTGCCAACATGCTTTCGCTTCTCATAAAGTATTTTATTTTTAATTTTAAATGTTTTATTTATTTCTGAGAGAGAGAGTAAAAGGCAGACAGAGAGAGAGAGAGAGAGAGAGACAGCATGAGCAGGGGAGGGTCAGAGGGAGAGGGAGACACAGAATCTGAAACAGGCTCCTGACTCTGAGCTGGCAGTCAGCACACAGCCCGATGCGGGGCTTGAACCCACAAACCATGAGATCATGACCTGAGCCAAAATCTCATAAAATATTTTAAAGTAGTAACTTCAAGTTTTGACAAAAAACCCCTCCAACTTGGGGGAAAATAATAGGTCAGGCTCAGTGAGAGATGGCAGATGAGTTGACAGTAGATCTGTTACTACAAAGGTGAAAATGACTCCAGCTTGTTATATTTTGACCTGCCCTACCTTTTCCTCGGCATAACCACTGTGGAGGTTTAAGGGAAGAGCTGGAGCGGGCCACATTAGGGCCTCGGTTACAAGTGTACTAGACACTCCATGGGATGGACTGTTTTGCCTCAGTGCCGCCATGTTGTCTGTAGCTCTGAGGTTAGCCTTTTACAACTGAGGTTTCTTTCGGGAAGTTCTTCAGTGGACAGCAGTCACCGACTGTGTGCACCGCCACACGCAGGGTAGTGGCAGGCAGCTTGCTTAGCAAGCACTGAACTGTGTTAGAGATTTGAAATGCATGCGTGTCATATCTCTAGTCAACTTAAAACCTTTAAAATATATATTGAAATAAATTTTCCAGATAGTAATCCCAAAAGTGTGTTCTTTAGCAGTTTATGAATTTTGAAAGTGAAATGCATATGTGGGCTAAATAATTTTTGGTTACTTTGTACAATTCTGTAGTCCCTTTTGTTACTTGATTAACTAAGCGAAAGTAGCACATGACTTCACTCTTCAGGCCCCAGCAAACAAAGAGTTAACATGGTTGAATGTTCACGGTCCCCCCCTCGCTTCGCTACCAGGCAAGACAGCTTGCACATTAATATTGTCATCTTTTGCTCTCTGTATGAAGTCTTAAAGCCTTTTTCAAATTTTGAGATTTCAAATTGGGTGGATGTAATTGAACCTTTCAGCTCAGTTTATCTTCCCTAATATGGAGATCGCTAAAAAGATGTATTAGAGGTTATGTTGTTGAGGTTAGGCAGCTCATTTTTTTCTCTTAGATCTAGCTTCTGAAAACAAAATTAAGAAGATTTTGCTTAATTTTGTGAACAATTGATATAGCCTTGAGGTTGGTATAATAGGGCAACAGGACTAAATTATTTTAATTATGCAATTCTCTTAAACACCTTTTATAAGACTGAAAATTTATGTGTTTTGTTTTCCCTCTTGAAAGTTACAAAACAGTTTCAAGAGACTTTTTGTGTCCCTTGATTTTGTCAGCTTAAGAGATCTCTCTCTGTCTCTCTACACACACACACACACACACACACACACAGACATCTTTGTGTATGTGTATATATGTATGTATATATATATGTGTGTGTGTATATATATATAAATGTGTATATATATATATGTGGGGGGGTAGGTAGGGAGAGGGAAAATAAATTTTTGGACTCAAAAGTATAAAGGAATCTTACAAAAGCTCAAACAAGGCTGCCTGTGTCAAGACGGATATGTAAAAGAATGCTAAGGTTTCTATAACCTAGGAGAATGGCAAGAATGACCTTCCATGAGCCTTCATTTCTTTATCTGCAAAATTAGGTGGTTGGCCAAACACCATTTCTAAATTCTCTTCCAACTCGGGTGCCTGAGTGGCTCAGTCAGTTAAGCTGCCAACTCTTGGTTTCGGCTCAGGTCATGATCTCGCAGTGTGTGGTTTCGAGCACAGCGTCGGGCTCTGCACTGATGGTTGTGGAGCCTGCTTGGGATTCTCCCTCTGTCCTATCTCTGTGCCTCCCCTGCTCATGCTCTCTCTCTCAAAACAAACAAATAAAAACTTAAAAAAATTAAAAAATAAATTCGCTTCCAACTCTTTAAGATTCCACAGTTTATTAACTGCCAAATTAAAATGGGGGGGGGGAGAGTAGTCTCAGTGATCACATCGGAGCTAAAAAGCTATTAAGTGGGTCTGTAATACTAGCCAGAGGGTTTGTTGTTGTTTGAATATTGAGGAACAACTTTCTGAACTTGAATTTCATTACCATCCGAAGTGTCTTATTCGGGTCTTCAAGACCAATATATCTCTGATTTCAAGATGTGGTTTTCAGAGAAAGTACAAATCTTTATCGTGTGTAATTTTTACCGTTTGATTTTTATAGCACTTAATTTTATTCCATTTCGATCCATTTTTCTTTTTCTTTTGCTGTGTGAGTCATCTCGTTGAACTTTACAGAGAATAATGTAATATCCTCAGCACCTAATAAGCTGGCAGATACATTTCCATTTGAATGTAGATGCTATGGAAAATTTAACTGAATTAGGCTATAATGCCTCACTTACTTTTAAGTGGTCTGTGTTGGAAGATTAAGGAAGGAATCTTACAGTTTATTGTTATATTTTAGACATGCGGCAATCTGATGCCTTGGGAGGGTGGATTATGACAAGTGCAGGACTGAAATTTAAATATGTAGGCATAATGAAAAGACAAATATTGCAGCCAACTAGGAAAGCAAGCAAGCAAGCTTTTGAATGTCATAGTCATTCTTTGTTGTTTTACTATTCGTTCTGAAAGTGAGGGACAGCAAAATAATTGTGTACTAATATGAGTTTAGATGGTGAATTAACACTGATCTTCTTAAGGTACTGTCTCCTTTGCCCTTCATTAGCAGTCAAGTGATAGTTTGCAGAATATTAGACATTAATAGTTGGATGTAGCAAAGGTAGCCTAAGTGATAGTGTTCCTAATTCTATAACAAAATTGAGAATGTATTAAATATTTATTTAAATTAATGAAAGCTTTGGGGCGCCTGGGTGGCTTAGTCGGTTAAGNTAAATTAATGAAAGCATTAATTCTGAGGGGAAAATACATTAGACATAGTTTATATCTGACTCTCATGTGGTTAATTTAGGGAAAGTAGTGACTTCATGCAAAACTCCATGTTAATAGGTTTCTAAGTTTTTTGAATGAGGATTTTCAAACATTTTACAGAAGTGGAGCGAATGTCATAATATACCATAATCCAGTGTTGACAGTTTTCGATATTTGTTAATTTTGTTCCTTCTATCTTCCCACTTTTTGGGGTGGAGGGCGCAGTAGGGTCCAGTATTTTAAAGCAAATCCTAAATGGCGTATCTTGTGTAAATGCTTTAATATGCCTCTTCTACATATAAAGAGCTACTTTTTTAAATAAGGATCTCCTTTTCTTCTTTAGAAACATTTAAGTTGAAAGATAACTATGAGTTCGAGGGAAAGAGTAGCCTGACTATAAGAAGGAACACTTATAAAATCATCTCTCATTATAAACTGTGTTATGTCCTTTATTATTTGAAAATTATCCAATTTTTAAAAGCCCGACAAAAAACACGTTTAGTTTTGTTGTCTGTTTGTTTTTGTTTTGGGTGTTTTTGTTGTTACAAGAGGAGAGGTTGCATGTCTATCTTCCTTTTTTGGATTGCGAGCATGTGCAGTGACCCGATGAAATGAGATGCTTGAGGCGTCTTCGCTGGGAAAACATCTGTCCTGCTTTCTGTAATCGGTGTCAGCCACCAGCATCTCCCAGCAGCACTGCCAGTGGTCACTTCCCAGCTCTATTATAAATCATTAAGTAGCCACACTACAGTGGCTTAAACCCATAGAGCTGACAGATAGGCCCTGGCATTTCCCTTCCATGCCGTGACCATTCAAGCAAGGGTGTCAACTTGGCGTCAAAGGAAGCCAGCTGAAAAGGGGCCGGATATGATTGCCAAGAAAGTGAAATTGATGTATGACTTGTGGAATAATCGAAAAAAAATTTGCCAGACAAGAATGAAGTGTTCAGTGTATATCTGAATATGGAAAGGTAATTGACAAAACAGAGGAAGACGTTAGGGATGTTGAAATTGTTAACAAGGCAGATTGCCACCCCCTTGTCTCTTGCCTCTGGCCCACAGATCCTCTGCATTCTGAGAGGTCAAAAAAGGACTTGTAATTATTTTTCCCATGCACAAAGAAAAAATGACTTCATCGTGTATTCTTCTTGAAATATGTCTGTTAGTCTTGTATCTTATTTGACAAAGAAGATATCTTTTAAACATGTACATTACGAGGAGTTAAGACTATTAGTTCCTTTTGAGAATAGTTATATATTGCTGTGAATAAAGATGGGTTTGCCCAAGAGGAGTTTTTTTTTTCCCTCCTGCAAATAAAACCTCCGTGCTAAAAGGCTCCTCTTGGCAACGTGTTTATAGCTCTTTTCACAATGAAGTGTAGAGAATTGAAGATTAATTCCATGGAAATTGTAAATACATTGCAGTCTGTAGATGATCAGTTAGTCAAGATAAACACCACTGATTACTGTTGAATTATGCATACAAATATTTACAACATTTTGGGTAATGAATTCATAAAAATTAATAATTATAATAATAGAGACCTCGTACTCAAGTTCCCATATATTTCTCAGATCCTGAGAGGAATTTCCAACTAGTTAATGCTATTACATAATTTAACAAGGGTAAGAAGCATTTTGCAACGCAATGTAGCCACATTTACTTCCCTTTAGACTTAAGAAAATCCAAGTTTAGGTATCAACCTTTTGTTTCCTGGAGAAATTTCTGTATATTTTTATATTCTTGCTACAAGACATGTTAATATATTAATACATTAATAGTTTAAAAATTTTTAAGTTCATTATTTTTGAGAGAGAGAGAGAGAGAGAGAGAAGGAGATAGGGGGAAGGGGCAGAGAAAGAGGGAGACAGAATCGGAAGCAGGCTCTAGGCTCTGAGCTGTCAGCACAGAGCCCGACACGGCTTGAACTCATGAACAGCCAGATCATGACCTGAGCCTAAATCAGATGCTTAACCAACTGAGCCCCCCTCCCACTCCCATAAATAAATAGTTTAAGTATAATATTGAATTATACTTTACAAAAGAAGGTTTTTTTTTTTTAAATTTCAGAAACAGTGTTCAAATTCATGACTGAAAATGTAAAATTAAAAATGTAGGCTTTTTCTTAAGACTATTTACAGATATTTGACTCAGGTGTCTAAGAAAATATTCTCACATATTGTCTTGAAAGGATATAAATTGAACTGTACTTAAATTGTTTATATCGGCTGTTTTAATCTTTTATTTAATACCCTGATACAGCTCTGGCTTCCTAGTTGGAATCTCTTAAATTAGAGATTCTTTGAGAGTGCCATTGCTATTTGTGGTTTATACCTGAAACATGAAGCTGTTTTAGAAGCAGAAAGAAATGTTTATGGTGGATAAGACTTGCTGACTAATAGTTGTTGGAAACTTTCCATTTGTCAAATTGTTATGCAGATGATCGTATATTAGATCTAGTCTAGAGGAGTGTCAAAGCCCAAGGAATCTAAAATAGCACTTTGTGGGGAAACTGTGTTTTTAGGAAGAAGAGTTTGTTATGAGAAAAGCAGAAGTATCACACCTTTTGTCCCAGCTCCATCGCTTGGCAGAGGATCTGAGGGGTAATTTCTGAAGGGTCGTTTGAGGGGGAACCGTCTGAGGGGTGCAGTCTGGGGTACAGTCTGAAGGGTATGATGTGAGGGGTATGGTCTGAATAGTAGTCTAAGGGGTATGGTCTGAGGGGTATCATATGAAGAATATGGTCTGAGGAGTATGGTCTGAGGGGTAGTCTTAGGGGTCTGGCCTGAGAGGTATGATCTGAGGAGTATGGTTTGAAGGGTACAGTCTGAGGGGTACAAGGTGAGGGATACAGCACCCTTTGTCTCCCCGGGGAAACTGTGCTGCTCCACCTCAGGGTCTGCATTTGGTTCCCCATCTTTTCCTGGTTGAGTTTCTCTCTTCCTCACTTCCTCTTTTTTCTGATCTTCCTTTTTCCTCCCTTTGCCTAGACTCAGAATGTGATATGGGGTAGGGGCGCCTGGGTAGCTCAATCGGTTAAGCGTCCGACTTTGGCTCAGGTCATGATCTCACGGTTCGTGGGTTTGAGCCCCACATCGGGTTCTGTGTGATGGCTCAGAGCCTGGAGGCGGTTTCGGATTCTGTGTCTCTCTCTCTCTGACCCTCCCTTGTTCATGCTGTCTCTCTCTCTCTCTCTCAGAAATAAATAAAACATTAAAAAAAAAAAAAGAATGTGATATGGGGTAGAGGTTGTGGTTGGTGATTCACATGCTGACTTCCTGTTGCTTTAATCCAAACCTCCGAAACCATGGCAGTGAGGAAAACAGCACTCACAGTGAGGCTCTTCCAAGTAGTTGGAAGATATACATTGTAAGAAGCCATTAGTAATGGTGATAGCCATTCCTGTCTTCAGAAGTGTCTTTGATAAGATGACATTTGCTACTGTTAATAGACTTATGCTGGTAGGATGCTTTTTCTGTGAGATTGGCTGAGTCTTTGTATGTGGGCCTTTCAGTCTGGGTTGGTTTGCTCCTACTTGCTGTTCTTCTGCTAGACCATCACCTGTGGATATTATAGCAGAGACACTGTAGCTAAGGATGGTGGAGTGATTATTGAGCCCAAGTTAAGAAGAGGGTAATATGGGGCACCTGGGTGGCTCAGTTGGTTAGGCATCCAACTTCGGCTCAGATCATGATCTCATAGTTAGTGGGTTCGAGCCCCATGTAAGGCTCTGTGCTAACAGCTAGCTCAGACCTTGGAGCCTGTTTCAGATTCTGTATCTCCCTCTCTCTCTGACCCTCTCCTGTTCACACTGTCTCTCTCTCTCTCTCAGAAAAAAAATAAAAATAAAAATAAATCAATGCTATAAAAAAAAGAATAGGGTAATAATAACAGTATCTACCAAATAGAATTGTAAAGGCTTAAATGACTGAACACATATGAAGCCCTTAAAACAGTGCTTAGCACACATTATATACAATAAATGTTAGTTGTCATCTGCCCAAAGACAAATGATTGATAGAATCACAGCCTCTGCTGGGATGCATGGGTGGCCCAGTCGGGTAAGTGTCCCGCTCTCGATTTCGGCTCAAGTTCTGAACTCACAGTTCATGGGGTTGAACCCCGCATTGGGCTCTGGGCTGAGCAGAGCAAAGCCTGCTTGGAATTCTCTCACTCCCTCTCCTTGCCCTTCCTACTCCTTCCTCTGAAAATACATAAATAAACTTTAAAAACAAACAGAAAAACCGACTGCGCTGTGACGCACCCCGAATATTTGGAGGTCACATTCATGATTCAGAATCTTTGGCAGTTAACTGTTTAGAAATCTTTAACATTGAGAAAACTGTCTTCCTTAGTACCTTACATTTCTTTTACAATCAAAACTGTCACAAAATGTTAAGATAACTATTACATTAGTTAATTTATTGTTCAATAAAATGCACAATTGTCAAGTGCAGGGGCACAAGGAGTGAGTAGTAAGAATATTTCATCCGGGGGCGCCTGGGTGGCTCAGTCGGGTGAGCGTCCGACTTTGGCTCAGGTCATGATCTCGCGGTTTGTGGGTTCGAGCCCCACGTCGGGCTCTGTGCTGACAGCTCAGAGCCTGGAGCCTGCTTCAGATTCTGTGTCTGCCTCTCTCGCTGACCCTCCCTGCTTATGCTGCCTCTCTCTCTCTCTCTCTCTCTCTCTCTCAGAAATAAATAAAAAAAATTAAAAAATAAAAAAAGAATATTTCATGGGTTCTTGCTATTTAAATGAGAGATAGTATATTTGTTCCTATAATATTTATCAGTTTTAATTATTTTGTCTTACTTTATTTGAGCTAAGCTCATACTTTATTACTGTGAAATAGATGTAAGATATATACTAGGTATAAAATAACATAAACATGTTTTCAATGCCCTAACCTCTCTGAATTTGTTTAAATATTTAATAGTACATTCCCACCTGATATGTAGATAATAACTAGACAGTTTCTGGCAAAAGTATTTTTAAATGTGCTTATGAGAGATTTCCTCTTTGAAGGTTTTCAAAGCTTTTTTAAATTTTGATAATACCAAGAAATCAGACCCCAATATACTATGTTACATCATTATTCGGAGTTTTAAAAGTGTAGGTTTGTAGGAGTTTGAATACTCTATCATCTATATTTTGGTTTATAAGATGATTATTGTTCATGTTTAACATATACTGAACATCTTACTGTTGGGGGAAAACAATAGTGGTTAAATATAAAGACTTGTGTAAGACGGTGCTACATTTCTGATAAGTAACCTTGAGGTGTTTTTTTTTTTTTTAATTGAAGACATTAGGAAATGGACTGAAGCAGGAATTCCTATACACGTAGGATATGGTTATTTCTGAAATATTTTATCAAAATGTGTCATCTTTGCCAACTAACGATCGTTAGTATTGAGTAATTACAGCATTTTCCCTTCCAGTACCGACCACCTGTGGATGCATCGTGGCTTTTCTTGGAGGCTTAAATACTCAATCATTTCAGCATTCCCTTCAAACTATTGTTTTGATTGTACTTTATATTTTTGGCAAGATGCCTTTTCCTTTCCTGGGCCCATTCCAGATTGCTCAGAGTTGTCTTTATTAAATTTACCGGAACACAGATTTTCTAAATGACATTTTAATAATTGCTGCAAGTAAGTGACAGAGAAGGAGGAGGTTGTAGTAAGGTTGTTGGGGCTTTTGTTGTTGTTGTTGTTGTTGTTTTTTTAATTGTTTTGAGGTTTTTAAAATGTGTTTTACTTTGGCTTTTTTGTTGTTGTTAATTGTTTTGGTCAGAGATTTAGATGAAGATGTTAAAGTATCCTGCCTCTGTTCCATTTGAATTGGTGAAGGTCCCTAATTTCCTTGAGATAGACTGAAGCTAATTACATAGGATGCTCACACTGTAAGGGAATTAAAGAGCTTCTAAGTAGGTATCATTTCTAAAAGGAAACAGAGCTTAAAAACAGCAGTCTGGTTTTTATTCCCAGACAGGGTGAGTTAATATTAATTCTAAACAACAATGAACTCTTCTTAAAGATTTCTAGGTGTGAGGATTTTTTAGACCATTGGTCAGTGGCACATACGTGGTATAACTGTGAGATGAAGAGATTCCTTCACTATCCATCACTTACTATGTTCTTTGTGTTTAAGAAGACTCCTTTTGTTACACACTTGAAGATTAAAAGATGTGTCATAAACTATAAAAATAGAAAGTGTCCACAGAATCCAACATTAACAGTTGTAGAACATATCAGTCCTTGAATACCTAAAATACAGTGCCTGAAATGATCAGAGGAAGAAAGAAAGTAGGATAATTTGAGAATTTGACACTCTCCTTATCTTCCAAATTGCTCAAATTGGACTCTTTCCTTGCATCTAAATTCAAAGTTTATCTTGAGGTCCAACTGACAGTGAAGCAGATAGAAGAAATGAGAGAAAGAAGATAAGGGCAATGAACAGGAAAACAAGAGTGTGGATGCAAGAACTTTCAGATTATTAATTGATTACTAGGTATAAACCTCTAAAGAGGTTTTGAAAGAGGTTGTGTAGCTTTGTCTCATCACCTTTGTCCCAAAGGCTTGACTAAATATGTATGCAGGGTATTGTGAGCTTGAATAGGCACTATTTCTAATACCTTACTAATATTATATTAAGCCCTTCTTCATATGGGAGTTACTACATTTGCACATGCTATATTTTCATATGGCTTTTACACATTTTCATGTCTTGAGGTTTTTAAAAATCATTTATGAATGTTTATGCATTTCAGATGTGTATGTATTCTACTGCCTGTTTGCTCTAAGCATTGAGGTACTGTTGTTCCCTTTGAATATTGATATGTTTTTGTTTGGCATTACACAGGAAGGTTCTTTGAATAGTCAAATATTCATAAGCCAATTTCAAGTTTTTAAAAAATATATAGGTAGATATATGGATAGATATAGATATTCTAGCAAGTTCTGATGCCATAGAACTTGAGAAGTGCACAGTAAATAAAACAGGGGTGGAAGGGAGATAAACTGGCTTTGTATCAGAAAATGCTTCTTCCTTTTAGACCAATCCAAATGGCAGAAAGCATACACCAAACAAAGATTTTATAATAGATGTTTTCATTTTAACAGGTTTTACAGCTCTAAACTCTGCCCATATTCAAAATTCTTTTTTTTAATGTTTATTTTTGAGAGAGAGAGACAGAGTGCGAGCACGAGAGGGGGAGAGAGAGAGAAAAAATCCTAAGCAGGCTCCAGTCTCCGAGCTGTCAGCACAGAGCCCGATGCCGGGCTCGAACTCACAAACTGTGAGATCATGATCTAAGTCAAAGTCAGACTCTTAACCGACTGAGCCACCCACTCACCCCCAAAATTATCTGTAACAAAGCCTGGACTGATAGATGAACACATCTGGATTTGGGGACATATATACAAATACAGGTATATGGGAAGGTTGCAGAAGCTTGTAGGTTTCCTTGCTCAACTACATCTATATATTTTAGGCAGGGTGTAGAAAAATCCCAGGACATGTTGAATTAGTGTGTATCTTTACTTGCTAGAAGATAAAAATAAAAAGCACTGCCTATAAATGCACACTATTGCTTTAAGAAATATTTGTGTTGAGGGTTGGGATATTTTAAATTTTGATACAGTATAAAAAGATGAATACATTTTGATTGGTTACTTATTGACGTATTATAGCAGAATAGGTGAAGCTGTAATGGGCTGTTTACTGGAAAATCAGCTTATCAGAAAATCCATTTTGGTATTGATGTAGCATATTCAGTAGTTAGCAAAATTTTATTTTATTCATTTTTTTCCACATCTTTTAATGAAAATTTGTCTTAATTCAATGGGCAAATGATTATTTTTTTCCTTTCACAGATGATAATTTCTACATGTGTTTCTATGAAAGGTGTGTTTTCATCTCTTTGATTTAAAATGTGATCTAGTTTAGCTTTGTAACTTAGTAGAATGAGAAAAGACTCAAATTTGTGTTCCTCTAAAATGCTAAACTTTATTTCAAAGTCATCAATCCAGTTAGAGTTTGAAGGGTTTAGTTACTTGATGTCAAATAATTGTTTGATTGACTTACTACTACTTTATTTTTCAACTGCTCTTTGATACCCTAACCTGCTTCAGGAGAGGGATCATATGTTTTTTTGAGGCTAGGGACATATTAGGCATTTGGTGTATTTGTCAGTTGATTTAGAAACAACTTTAGTGTAACTGAGTAGTCATAACACACTCCTTAGTTACCCCAAGGAAGGTATATTTAGACTTGTTTAGTAAGCAGAGGTGGTAATGTTTAATGAAGTAAGCAGTATAACTATGACATAGTTTGCCTTTAAACCCACTTGGCAGTAGAAAGAGCCAAATGGAAATCTAGCTGACCATTCTTACCCTGCTTGTCATATGCAGTAGTTAAGCTGAATGCCACTCAAGACAACGATTTATTAAGGGCAAGGAAACATTTTTCTTTCCTAAAATCATAATGTACCTGCTTCCGATTCTGTGTCTCCCTTTCTCTCTGACCCTCCCTTCCTCATGCTGTCTCTCTCTCTGTCTCAGAAATAAATAAAAACATTAAAAATTCTTTTAAAAAATGGGGCGCCTGGGTGGCTCAGTTGGTTAAGCGTATGACTTTGGCCCAGGTCATGATCTCACGGTTTGTGGGTTCAAACCCTGCGTCAGGCTCTGTGCTGACAGCTAGCTAGAATGTAAGAATACCTTATGAATCTATGATAGAATCCTTGTCCCTTGCTGGAAAACTTTTTAAAAAGGGATGACAAACCTGGAGAAACTAAATTGTGTTACTAAGAGGAACTTGAGAGAGATAATGGAAGTTAAGACTTTTCTGTATCTTTCTTAAAGCTTCAAATAATTTGAAATGTGAAAGAGGAAATAAAACTTCAAAAATCCAAAAACAATGGGAAAACTGTGTTTTTCTATATGCTCATTTTTATTTTTATACCACTTCTTTTGTCTGTGAATGCTATTGGTTATGTATCCCAGGCAGTTATGCAGAGTGCATTATGTCTTTGATTTCTACACAGTATTGAGTCTCCTGGTAACCTCTCTTTCAAGTGGTTCCCACCTAAGAGATAGTTGGGCCACCCTTCCAGTCATACTCAGAAGGGAAAACCTTCATAATATCATCTCTGGATTCTGGAAGCCCATGTAACAAGCACTTTCGTGTAAGGTGGTATCAGTGTTTTGTTTCAATGCAAGTTTCTACCAAATTTCTCTAAAATATCTGCCTGTTATATACTAAAAGCCTCTCCATTGGACTGCTTATAAATAATAATGTTGTAGGGCACCTGGGTGGCTCAGTCGGTTGAGCATCCAACTCTCGATTTCAGCTCAGATCATGATCTCCCAGTTGTGTGATTGAGCCCCGCATTGGGCTCTGTGCTGACAATGTGGAGCCTGCTTGGGATTCTCTCTGTCTGGCTCTCCCTTTCTCTCTCCTCTCCCCCAACTCCCCTCTCTCAGAATAAATAAACTTAAAGAAAACACAAATAACGATTCTGTACAAACCAACTTGCTCTCGGCTGCTTAGACGAGCCCCACTTTCTGCAGCAACCGCTGCACAGGGTATAGCATGGCATCCAACTTAACCTGGGCATTCTTTTGGAGCTCACAGCACTCCTAAAGGAGTTCTTGATATCAGTGTGCATATCCAAAGGCCCCAATGCTTTATTTTAATTGCACATGCACAGTTTTTCTGGACAGTGAGTCCATAGCACAGAGAGGCATCTGTGACCCTCCACTGCTTAAGAGCTGTTTACATGCCCTGTACAGAGCCAGAGCGTATTCTAGTCTGAAAATAGCAAAGATCCGAAAACTTTTGGTTATAGAGGAATACTGTTTCATGAATAGAGAATACATTAGATGAAATTAGATGAGCTGGTGTAAAGGATCCATTGTAACGAGATCAACAAAGGTTTGTTATCCCTGTGGAATAGCTGCCCTGGGACAATTCCCGAGTGATCCCTCTCAACTTGGTTTTGGAGGAATCCTCTGGGCACTTCTCTGTTGTACCAATGCGGAGGCCGGAAGGTGAATGCTAAATTTTTAGTTTGCAGATGTGATACGACACACGTGAAGACTCTGTTGCTGTCATGTTGCAAAAATCACATGAATGAAAATGATTTCAAGAGTGTACCTTTAATTTGTGACTACGAGAAAGTGATGTTACCTTCACTTCTTCAGCTTCCCTTTCGCCTTGATGCCATCGAGCACATGTGTATTGCATGCATAGCACCTGAGTAAATCCATGCCGTTAAAGGGGGGGTTAGGTTTATTATTTATTAGGATTTATCATTTAGTTGGATTAAATGAGAATTGGACTCTGCAGCCTGTGTTAGTTATTTGGGAAACTAAGTGACAGACATTTTGATATCACTTTTCAAAATGTAAAACGTACGTTGTTTATATTTGACTTACTATAGACACCATATGCTTAGTGTACGACAGAAGTTTATAATGTTTTATTTTAGGAAAAGCTACACTTGACGGGGAGCGGTGGATGGAGGTCGGCTATAGCAAACTCTGTCCAGAGAAAATGCCACTCCGTGGAGTACCTGTCATGGTACATATATCAGGGTGTATTAAAAACTTAAAAAAATTACTTTTCCTATGTAAAATAAACCTTTATCCCCAAAGAGCATTGCTTCCTGTTTTGTTTGTTTGTTTGTTTTGCCTGGCTAGAGAGTTATAGAAAAATAATTAAAGACTTAAAGACAAAATGTACGTGGTTTGAAAAGAAAACAAAGTTCAAATGATTTTTAGCAGTTACCTTTTTTAAAAAAAAATTACATTTCATTGTCAATTTAAAAACCATAAAACTGAATGACAATGATGACGATACTGTACAAGCAACACATCTTAGAAAAAAGAAACTAAACAACCAGTAGATTACAGCCGGAGTGTTTCACATCCTTTCGGGCAGCCTGACGCGGTACTGGTTGTTGAACCAAATCAGGCAGGCAGTGAAGCAGGTTGTTTTTAACGCTTACTGGCAGGTGCAGAGTTTATATGATGTTTGCTTTCCAACTTTTGATTTTAAAACTTGAAATCTCAATCTGCAGAGGGAGGACCTTCTTGCCCGATAAAACAGACATTCTTTTGTGTTGCTTGGGAAATGTCTAATTGGATTAAACCCATGCTGTCAGGTGTTTATAATTCTGAACTTTGTACCAGTAGATAGGCTGTGTCCGGAGTTGGCCACTTGTTTTTCTGAGTATCTCTTGCAGATTTGATTCTTTGGTGGACATGTTCTCGTGAAGCTTCTTTAGTTAGTTGTTATATACTCTTTAGGACTGAAAAGAAGACCAAATAAGTGTTTTTCAGAATTACTTAAGACTTTTTTAATATAATGCAAGAGAGATTATACATCTCCAGTAGAAATCTCAGAAAGAGAACTCTTTCTGGTCTGAGCGGTACTTAGTTGCAAGATGTTATTTGCATGTTTTTGTAATTTGAAAGGTAAATAGCCTGAGGCTTTTTTTAAAAAATGAGTTTGTAAGGTATTTAAAAACATATGCCTTTTTTTTTTTCAAGAATATTTCTTCTTGTATGTAGGCTTTTCTTGGGTTAAATCTTTCAAGAGCCATTGTTGCCTTCAGTAAATAAAGTACTCTCTAGCCCTCTTTGGTAGGAGAGAAAAATATTCACAAGGGAAGACAGAGAAGAATTTATAGGACCGGCACTCTGATATACTTTGTGATATTTTAACTCAGGTGATCTTCTGTGATTAAAAACTAAAGCTCCTCTTTCCTAATTACTTTCTTTCATCTAAAACTCAATTAAAATCTTTGTTACAAATCATCATACCATTTCTAAATAATCAATGGCATACAATTTTAATGTATTAAGTATTCTGTCAGCTCCTTTCTCCCATGGATGGGAAATTCTATGCCCACCTGATAAGGGAATAAATCATTTTTAATTTTTATCAGCCATAGGATGACTTCATTTTATACATAATGAATCAAGTCACATCATAATAGATTGAGCCTTTCCAAAGACAGATTTTCAGAGTGTCACTTGCTTTTTGCAGTGACATTGAAATGAGTACAGTCTGGGAACTGTGTGATAGGATTTGTACAAAACATTAATATTTATCTTCTGGGTCACCACCTGAAGACTAATAGTACTATGTCCAGAATTCTTGTCATGGACTATGTTAGTAAAACAGTAATAAAAGTGATAAAGTAGTTCACTATTTTATATCCTGTGGCTGGTTATGGTCATCTGGCTAGAGTCTAACCCATATTAATCCCTTGAGTCAACAGTCAGGAACATTCAATGATGTACTTAAAATACTTTTTAACATGTGGTATTTAGAGTGTTTAGAATGTCAAAGGATCCTTTGTAATGATCTTCCCCTTGAGTAATTCAAAAGCTATTTTTAAAGTTATTTTTCAAAGAGCACAGTGTTTGAAGACTTTCAGAAAATACAAATCTAGGAGAGTACTTTGGGGGAGAAAAAAAAGCTCAGTTTTAGGGGAAAAAAATCACACCATACACTGAAGTGATATATTACTCAAATAATCTATAAAAAATTCAGGAAAACAGAGTACATGTTCATTTTCGGTTGAAAAAGGGAACTTTTCTTTTTTTTATGAACAAGAGAATGTGTTTGATGCTCCCTTAGGGAGCTGCACTCCTCTCTATAATTGTGTTTTTCACATTTTATGTTCAAATGTAAATGACTAAAGAGAAAGCATGACATGTTCATATTTTTCATAGAACATATTAAAGCCTGTTTCTATGGCAACAACTTTTAATTGGCAAATCCCATTCTGTCACTACTCTCAAGCTTATTTTTCTTGGGTACACTGAATTGTTAGAGATGCTTCTCAAAGTACAAGTTAGATTCGGTGTTGTTCTTTGGCGTGAAAGGTGTTCACAGACAAGGGTGTATTTTGTTAAATAATTTAGCTCTAGTATGTTTGTGTGCAAGGTTGCTCCAGAGATGCTACATCTATCCTGACACCATGTTGTGGATCAAGAAACCTGCCGAAGATTGGTACAGACACTCAGACTTGCAACCTGTGTTATTTTGCAGAGGTGAAGTAGGCAACTGTCTTACCTAGCAGAATAAATAGGGTTAGAAAAAAAAATCAAAATATTTTCGGACTGTATTTAGACGTTTCAAACAGTATACTTGTGGTTCCTTATGGCCCTGACGTTAATCCTATAGAGTAGATTGATTTATTAAAAACAAACATCGTTCACTTCCTGCTTCTCATAAATTTTATCTCTTGAATCAATGTGGTGCAGAATGTTGAGGCAGGTATTTGGTAAGTTGGTTTCAGCTACCGCAGTGTTATAAAAATAGATTTAGTAAACAGACACAGCAGGCCAGTGCAGCTTGGATTTTGAACTCTTCTGAGACCCAGTATAACTTCAATGGTGTATTGGTCTGGGGAGAAAGAAATATGAATCCCCAATGTAATTTTAATATTATATAATGAAAGGAGAATGATTTTACGGCATGGAATCAGGTGTTGTAACTGTTATAATGCTTTATCTGAAAGCTTCACTTTTTAAGCTATTCTGGTCTACTATTCCGGTCTGCTGTGTTATTTTTTTTTTCTTTTTTTTTTTTTTTTTGCCTTTGCTATTTTTATATCACTGCAGTAGCATAACCCTGCACCAAGCACAAGACGGCATTGCAGTTGGTGTCGAATGTAAAACTGTTATTAAACGAAAGCTAAGAAAGCAGATCCTTGGAAAGAAGGGAATTGTCTACGTTGAAGACTTGCAATATTAAAATTAAATTTGTCTTCTAAAAATTAAAATACGAAAAGAGTAAATGACAGTGTATGTTTCCTTCTTTCAAAAGTCGTGATTTCATATAGTCAGGAACTAAAATATGTTTAGTCACCCCCTTTTAATTATTCGTGTCTTGTTGCAGATTTTCAGTATAAGTGTTCCTTTCTCATATATGTTTTTTGTCTCCTAAAAGTGTTCTCATTACATTTTTTCATTAACAAATGACGTTGCTTTTCTTTTCCATCAGAAGTCACAGAAAGCATTTATGTCTGATTAGTTTAGCCTTACCTTGATAAAGTACCATTGTACCCTTCTAATCACATATGTTTCCTGAGCAATTCTGATTCTCCTAATATTAAAATTAAATGTATAGCGGAAACAAATTATGTTTATTTGCCATCTGTGTGCATAAAAGGTATGTGCATATACTTGCTCATTTATCTCCTGTAGCCTAAGAAAGCTGATTAAAGGCTACTGTTAATTTATTTAATGAGTGGTAAATCAGCTTACCAGGGCCATTCCAGAAACTCATGAGAGAAGTAAACAGTAAGAATAGAGATTAGGTGGCCTACAGCTCCCTGGACAGTGCTTCATTCTTTGAGCTACTGGCCCTCAATATTGTTTTATAGGCTAACAGGATTTCACTAGACCCTGTACCTTCGTGTCGTTTTTGGATATTCAGGAACAATCCCAAAGATTCATGACTTGTATTTGATTGTGCTGGTGCTTAGGAGGAAATGGAAGCCCTGTGCTCTGAGTAGGCTTGGTGACTCAGCCGGGGAGGGCACCTAATTGGCCACCCACCTCAGTGCTTGTTGACTGTGCGCATAAACAGCAACTCTGATGAAGTGGAGCATTTCTACGTATGGGCACTTACAAAGGCCTGGGGGACGCAACGCTGTAAAATACCAAGGATCTTTTCATACCAGTACTGTGCAAACAGGATTTGAAAAATGATAAAAATCTAGCAAAGATTTTTGCTTTTAGATTTGTCTTTCATCATCCTGGAAGTTCCAGTCTTATAATTGGGTGGAGCCATGCTCTCTCTCTCTACTTTCTACGCTCAGTTCCTATACGGAGAGCATCTGCCTTGGTCATGGATGCTTCCGATTCCCAGTTCAGGTCTTAACATCTCCCTCCTACATCCAAACCGGGGTTTTATGTCTTTGAAGATGTATGACTAGACGCCCTATGAGAAAAAGGGCTGAAGGGGACATAGAATTTCGTGGGAAATGGCCAATAATTCTGGTTCAAAGACCTAGCAGTTAAAAGTTAAAGCTGGAAATCTGGAAACGTTTCGTTGATAGTATTCGGTAGGTATTTACTTAAGCACGTCTCCTAGTGTACATGTATGTTACTCACATAGGTATATAGGTAAAACTAGTGGAAACAGAATCTTTACCACACAAATCATGCTCTAAAGTAAGGGAAGGGAGAAAAGTTTGGTGATAGTGGAGTGGTTTCTGAGTTACTGGGAAGTATGAATGTAGACCTTAATAAAGATTAATAATAAACCTTTTGTGGTTTAGAGCCTAATTTACATTCATATTTCCTTCCAAGTTCACATGAAATATTTTATAGACCTTGAATGGAGATTAATTTCCGTATGCACCCTTTATATATCTCCGTGTATTGATCTCTATGTATACATATACGTACACAAACAGCCATGTCGCTCTCTCTCTGCACACACACAGACACACTCACACACACACAGACACACTCAAACACACACATACATATAAATGGGTATAAATGGGGGATAGTCCTCTGGTAACTTAGTCTGAATGCAAATCAGGCATTTTGCCTTCTTTCTTGTAATAGTACTGTAGAACAACACAACAGGAGCTGTGACTTTGTGAAAAGGCTCCCCCGCCCCCCCTTACCAGAACAATGAACCAAGGCCTTCAAAACACACTTATGTAAGAGAGAGACTGGAAAACTTTCACCTAACACATCCAAATAACCTTATAATAAGAACAACGATATTCTAGTGGTGTTTTCTAGATGCTAGGAACTGGCTTTACACAAACTTACATTTAATTTCTCATAAATCACATAGTGGGTAGATAGTATAGTTATTCCCATTTTATTGATGAGGAAACTGAGGCCCAGAGGTCTATGAGGCATTCCCAAGGTCACAGGGTTGGTTAAATGGCAGAGTGGGATTTGAACCTGAATGTATCTTTCCATGTATCTTTTGAATACCCACTGTCTCAGTACTGTCTACTTTATCAGCATTAGAGGAATTTTGCAGTGTTTTACACAAATAGAAGATCTTTTTTGGAGAAATTGAAACCTTTCTGAGAATGGATAATGATGGTCCCAAATTTGAAATACGAAGTCGTCACTTGTAGCAGCAAATGTGTTATGTAATTGTGTAAGCTTCCGGTCACAGGCTTCCGACGTTACCCTTCAAATTCCTGACTTTCTTGCCACATCCCCACTTCTTTCTTCCAGACCCTCCTAACCTGTAAACCTTCCTTCCGGCCTTGTCATTCACACCTGAAAACTTGGTTCGTGCAACTTTCCGGAAAATCACACATGAACTGGCAATGCTTTTTACAGCTCCAGAAGACTTTCGAGAGGAAAGCTGACAGTATTTGGGGGCTTAATTTTGCATGTTTTTTATTCTCTGGGCATTTAGCTCCTGCCTGACATGGTTTTGTTTGCACAGCATTCTGCTAAACATATGCCAGGCATTATTTCCGTGCTGTTCCTATATAAAACACCTTGGCATAATTCACGATGAAAAACAGGGTATATCTGAGGGAAGAAAAATCAGATTTGATAGGCAAAGAGCTGACATCCTAATTGGAAGCAGTGAGAAGTAGCATACAGTTGCCTCAGGCATGCTGAATCTGTTTGTCTATCCCCTTTCCATCCCCAACTCACTGGGAAGCATATTTTTAAAATTCTGATGAATCCTGATTCTATTTTGGGGGGAAAGGCTAAATTTGCAGAAAACTGGTAATAAAGGATGGGCATTCTCTTAGCTTTTATCATCTGAATGAATTGCAAATGGTTCTTAAGAGTTTCTTTTACTGAGCTTGGGTTACAGATATAGGGAGCATCATGAAGTCCCTTCATTTGGTTGAAAGAAAGTATGTTTACATTGTAAATAGCAAGTAGTGGCATATAGACTTCTTCCCTTCTTATAATATGTGATAGAAATATCAACAAGAAGTCCTTAAAGATGGGCCTTTGGTTTTAGCATACGGTTCCCTCCTTTGGTAATACTGTATCCATATTAATAAGTAGTTCATTTCTTATTGCTGCAGAATACTTCTCTTAAACCTTTCAGAGCTTGTTTCTGAGACAAAAGTTGAGAACTGTAATTGATATGGATCTATTGCAGTGATGTTAATGGAGGCAGAGTTGAACTCATTGAGTCCATTGTACATATTTACATTTCATGTGCTGTTTCAAAACTCAAAAAAATGAATGGAATGCTTTTGAAAACCAACAGACTTACACCTACTTCTGCCTCTGAATAAACAACCATCCTAGAATTTCTGTTAAGCAGTGGCAGGAAATACAGAGCATTCAGAGTGTTAATCTTTAATTTTTGAATAATATGTGTTTGCTTCAACATTCCTTCTTAACCAGTCCCTTTCTGTTTTTGGCAAAATTACATAAGATACACACCAAGAAGAAACACGTATTACCGGAGTAGTTTTTCAGAATATTTCCACATTCTGCCAATACCATCACGTTCTTCTGAAAGGTAGCTGCTTCCACTTTCTAAAGTAATGTACAAGAAAGCTTCATATAAGATGCAGAAATATTCCTGAGAATTCATCAGAGTAGAAAATCCCAAAGCCCTTTATCTGCTTTTACCAGGAAACATGCCTGCGCAGATGGCCTGTTGAATTTTCCAGCATTTTACTGTGATATAGTTTGTTGCCTGAGATCCTAAGTTTCTAGAGTGCTGTTATCTTGTCTCTTTGAGGTACCTCCTAAAAGGAGTCCAGGATGCCTTGCCTAGATGTCAGAGGAAGGTGATCTACATCCTCTATGTAAACAAGGCTGTCCTTCCAACCCAACTCTTAAAGGGCTGTCTCCCTGTCCTATGTCATTCCTCCCTTAAAGGTAGCCTTTGAGATCCCACCAAGCAGTGACATTGTATTCTCAGTAAAGTAGGTATAGAATGGGCTCATAGACATTGGATGGCTTGTAAATCTGTGATACAGGTTACAAACACAAATTATCTTGTAGCTAGACTCTATCCTAGAGGATTATTTGATATCCAAGGCCGATCCCAAGTTCCAGAACATTTTTAAGGGGCACAGTTATTCTAGTCCTTCCATTTTCTTAGATTTGAGTCTACCAAAGAAAGACAACAAACAGCTAGAAGTCTCTAGAACCATATTGGACTACTAGGTAAGAAAGCCACCGACTTACTTCCTTTTTCAAGAGAATGAATGATTAGTTGGAAGACAAAATCCTTCCCAGGTCTGAAAGAATTTCCTTTGACTATTTGAGTCCAACTTTATTCATTACTCTTTTCTTTCTTTTTCTTTCTCTTTCTCTCTCTCTCTTTCTTTCTTCCTTTCTTCCTTTCCTTTCCTTTCCTTTCCTTTCCTTTCCTTTCCTTTCCTTTCCTTTCCTTTCCTTTCCTTTCTTTCCTTTCTTTCCTTCCTTCTTTCCTTCTGTCTTTCTTTCTTTCGAGAGCAACTGGGGATAGGGGTAGAGGGAGAGAAGAGAATCCCAAGGAGCCTGATACGGGGTTTGATCCCATGATCCTGGGATCATGACCTGAGCTAAAATCAAGAGTCAGATATGCTCACTGACTGAGCCACCCAGGTGCCCCTGGGTGAAGAAGAATCATTTTTTTGGTCCCAGAATTCTAGTAGTAGTAGGAGGCATGAAATGATTTTAAATATTGTTTTATCTAAGAACCTCACTGAAAAATGGTGCCTAGTTTATAGAGCTTTTCTGACAGTTACTGAGAGTAGCCAGTTTAGTATGAATCTGTTTTTATCACTGACATCCAGTTCATCCTACATGGTTTTCCAAGATGAACCTACAGCTTTTAAAATGAAGAGTATCAGATTTTCTTTACAGTGACATCCAAAGCGAGAACTACTGAGATCTGTTTCTATAGTGGCAACACTAATACCTTGGAGCAAAATTTAATTTAGTTTTTTTTTCCCCAAAAGGGTAACAAAGACACCTTTGTCTATGGATTTCACAAGAACTGACTATGACATATTGGTATACAATTAACAACAACTGACATAGTGAATTCATGTGAAATCCGTAGTGTAACATAATGTGTATTGTGGCAACAGTTATAAGAGGTTTGTCTGACTGTATTTATATATAATGAAAAGGGTCCTTAGAGATTGTTTTCTTAACTGATGCATTTTAAATACTACTGGCTACTTGAATTTCAACTTGATATTATCTTTGTTCTAAATATAGCCTGCCAAGTTTGTTTATACAGTACATATAAATCAGGCAGATGAGTCTCCATTGTTTTAATTGTTCTGTGATTTTGTGCAAATTGCTTAATTTCACAGGCTCTCTGAATTCTTGTCAGCAAATGGGAGAAGAGAGTAACAGTATTTATTTAACACTGTGGCTCACTGTGAGCTGGGGAAAACAAGACTTTGCTCTCATAGATCTTATATCCCTAGTGGAATCATTCAGTCAGTAAGTAAACATGTAAATAAGCAACATAACAGCAGGAAGACCAGTGCTTTGAGGGAAATAAATAGGAGCAGCAGTCCCACAGAGTCTGGCTCTGGGAGGACTGAGTAGGTTCTCTCTACTTCTCAGTCTGGAAGAGCAGAGACCGTGAATGGTAATGTTTTTTTCCCTTATCCTCCATAGTTTATTTTCTTATTTTCTATTTAACCATTGTGTTTGTAATTTATAAAACAAAAAATATGAATTAGTAGCTTTTATTTTGTGTTTGTAATTTATAAAACAAAAAATATGAATGAGTAGCTTAAATTTATAAATTTAAGATTTCAAAGCAGATATTTGATGCTTGAGGATTAAGGAGAGTAAGTAGGTACATCTTCGTCTCTTCACAGGGTAATATAAATTATTGTAAACTCAGGTATCGGAGTCCTGATTGAGGACTTGTTGAGGTTGTTGAGGTTTGTTTTTTCTTCTCTGCCCTTTCGGTACATAATAAATTTCATGGAGCACACTGGTGCACTAGCTTACCTTTAACCCACTTGAACAGATTGGTGCTACTGTTTTGTCTTGGATTGTTAGGTACCATAAAACCACAGGAAGCGCCATTACTCTTGATTTTGTTTAATGAGTGCAGATCTTTATATACCCTTATGACTTAGGTCATCTTTACCATGAGTATATTCCTGAAATTCAAGTAGTCCTCAGCAAAGACATTCAGTGAATGGATTATCCTTGCTTATACAGATTTCCTAACTAGGCATTTAGGTTACTTCCACTTACTTCGCTTTGTCAACCTTAAAAATCAAACAGTGATGGTTACTGAGCAGCAAATTAGTTTATTTGGACGTAGTAGAGAAATTGCAATTCAACATAGACAAACTCTGGTGAACCATTGGCAAGTCTGGGGAACAAAAGGAGAAGACATCCCTCCATAAAGGGAAGGAGGAAGTTGGGAGGTGGTGTTTTGAACAAAAGTTTATTGGAGGAAAATGAGAGTTCCTAGTGTGGCAGCTTCTCAGTGGCCACAGGCGAGGGCAGCTTGCTGTTGCTAGGCTGAGAGGAAATCTTCCTTCTTTCTCCTGAGATAAGCAGCCCGGCCGGTGACAGTGCATGAGAGCTCCCCCTTAATGGCTTCCCGACTCCATTTTGACTGAGGTTTCCTTTTCTCATTTTCACAGCCTGCTCTCTGTGAACACACCTGAATAAAGCCTTCATCTCTCTCAGGCTGCTTTAGTCACTGGCTGTTCAACGGCCTGAAATCCCACCTGTATGCTGTTTTACCATTTAGACCCTCTGGCTGTTTGGATTCCTGGAAAGCCGCCTGTGTTACAGAGGAAATAATCCTCTGGCTTGGTATCAGATCTGAATTTGAGACTTAAATTTTATTTGCTACTTCTGTGATCTTGGCCAGGTCATTTCAGCTCTCTGCTGGAGCTCTCAGCTCCAGCATGTTTTCCTCTGCACTTTGTCCACCTCAGTTCACTTCACAGTATGAAGGACACTTCATAGTATTGATTATCTGTTTTCTGACATCTATCCTGTGTTAGTCTTTATGGTCTGGCCCACCATACCTTTTCTTTCGATACAAGTTTCACATGACCTTTTCTTTGTTCGTTTGTTTGTTTGATTTTTGGGTTTTTGGAGAGTGGTAGATTAAAAATCTCAAAAAGAAAGTTTGGGGATTACCTGTTTATTTTAATGAACCATGTGTTCATTCGTGCAAGCAGTGTTTTATTTATGAAAACTGAGGTATAAGAAATAGTGTGTGGTAAATTGACAGTTGTTTTTGTATTAATGGACCCATAGATATATTGAAGAAAAACATGGGAGATAGAGTGGGGTATAACATGTTAATAAATGTATCATTGGAAAGACAGCAAAAGGAGAAATGACAGAGAGTTTCCCACAGTAGGTGGTGAGCTAGCAGGACTGTACAAGGCGGAAATACAGTAAGACAGTGCTGTTAAGCCCATGTAATATGGTGTGTGATGTACTGTTAAAAATGGACGATATAATCTGAAAGTTTCCCCAAGTCTAGAAAATCTGGCAGATAAGAACACTGTCATTCTTTTTTTTTTTTTCATGTATTTATTTTGAGAGAGCTAGAGAGCAAGCACTAGTGGGAGAGGGGCAGAGAGGGAGGGAGAGAGAGAATCCCAAGCAGGATCTGTGCTTTCCACATAGAACCCAATGCATGGCTCGAATGGCTTGAACTCACAAACCGTGAAATTATGACCTGAGCCAAAATCAAGAGTTGGATGCTTAACTTTCTGAGCCAACCAGGCGCCCCAAAGGCAGTCATTCTGAGAGCTGTTTAGTCTCAAATGATTGATAAAGTGTTTTAAACATAAATAAGACTATTGATAATTTGTAAATTTTTACTTGAATTGTTTTAAGGTATTTCTTGGTCCTTTCATGGTACTCTGTTTAATCTTTCCTTAAAATAACTCTAGTGACTAATACATTATCAGTCTTCTCCTGCTGTGTGCTGCATGGGCTCCAGTAATAACATCATACACTCATGGTATAGGGGTGGGGGGAGCCTGCCCCCTGCCCCATGTAAGCTAGTGTACTTCAGCAAAACCCTGGTCGTTTATAATGTAGAATACAGATTTTAAAAGGAATTATTTTTTGTTTGCATAATCAGTCCATTTGATTATCAATTTTATTCTCTTCCAGAGAGTAATATTAAAAAAAAAAAACCTCCCTTGTTAAATGGTCTTTTTCAGAGCACAGTTTATTTAAGATATAATCAAAGCAAACCAAACACAGTTGCCCTAATTGCAGTACAAGAGAAATTTATTGTAAATTAGGAACCACAACTTTTTAAATGAAATTTGAAATTATTTTGACTTCTAGGTAAGTGCTAATGATGAAATGAAATAAAACAAAATTTCAGAAACAACTAAAAATAGTTGCACGTAGAGACTTAAACTTGTTTTGGATAATTTGAAACTTAATCACACGATTATGACTCACTGAAATAGTTTCAGGAAAATTGTGTAGAAGGTAGGCATATATACTGATTTTTATATATAACATGTATATATAAAAATAACATATTTTTTATGTTAGTGCATTTACTATACCACTTTAGAAAAATTTCTTTTAATTTTAAGAAGGCTTTCATATTTGGTTTCCTGATATTGGAAAATTGTCTTAGGGTGGGAGTATGGTTGTTATTTTCAAATATTAAAGATGAAATGTCACATGCAGAATACCTTCATTAAAATTATCAGGATCAGCTACTGGGAGAATAAGATGAGGCAAAGAAGAACTTTGTATTTTGTTGCTTTTGGTTTTTACAAAATCAGGAAAAATGTAAAGTGGTTATTCCAGGAAGAAATACCGTAACAGGAAAAAAAATTGTAGTTTCATTTTATTGGTGTATCTCTTGAGCAGTGTTTCAGAATTTTTGCCAAGCTACCTATTAAATTGACACTTCTAAATGAACTTTCCAATCTGAGTAATCCATATTACAGTTACTATTTATGCTTTTCTGATGTGATTGTATTGTGGAGTCCAGTTTTTATCTTGGTATAAGAAAACACTGAAACAGAATGATGGGCTAATGATTGAACCAGAAATTTGCTATTAAGTTGCAAGAAATTATAAAATAAGAAAGCTTATTTTGGCAGTTAGTCAATAAGCAATTTTCAAAACATCACTAGATGTTAAAAAAGCACTATTTCTAGACATGTTTGGAAGTTAGACATATAGATAAGGCATGTTATATGTATTTATATTATGTCTATTAAGCCCGTATTACATGTATGTTATGTAATATACATTTTGCTTTATAAGACTCCTATCTGAGTTAACACCTGTTAATGAGCCTGACACTATCTAGGTATTCTCATTTTGGGAATGCAACTTGGAAAATAAAGTGTTGGTTTTACCCTCAATGAGCCTGGTCTGGTGAAGGAAACAGGCAGCTGACATTTAATTATGATAAAGGGTAATGAATGCTCTGGAATCAGCCAAAACATTAAACAAAGATGAACTTCAAAAAAAGAAAAGAAAAACACTTCCTGAAGGAGGCGACATTAACTGGAGACTCTTCATTCTATAACTAGAAGTTAGCTAGTCCAAAAAAGGCTGGAAGGGCAGAGTATTTTAATAGCTGGATCTCCATAAGAGGTGTCCTGTGAAAGTCACTGAGTTCAGTTCAATTTACTGTGGCTGGGAAAGAAAGAAAGAGACAGACAGAGAGAGAGCCTGCATTAGAATAGGAAGAGGGTGGGAGATGGTGAAAAGATGAGTCTCGGAGGTTATCTGGAGAATGGTCAGGTCTGTGTCAGCTCTTGCCTGGACTGTCAAAATAATGACTTAAGTGGTCTTGCCTCCTCGGCCGTTTCAGGAGCTCTTACACTCTTATCTGATGGATTTATGAAGTACAGCTTTTTTTTTTTTTTTTAATTTTTATTTATTTCTAGGCGAGAGAGAGACAGCGTAAACAGGGGAGGGTCAGAGAGAGAGGGAGAGACTTCCAAACAGGCTCCAGGCTCTGAGCTGGCAGTCAGCACAGAGCCCGACGCGGGGCTCGAACCCACGAACCGCGAGATCATGACCGAAGCGAAAGTCGGACGCTTAACCGACTAAGCCACCCAGGCGCCCCGAAGTACAGCTTTGCTGATGTGCTGATGATACCCCTGGCCCCAGTCAGTGGCCCTGCTTGGCCTGTAGAAGGAAGTAGACAATCTGTAATTCAGTTTTAAAAGCTGTCCCCAAGCTAGAGTCAGCCTACTTTTCATGCTTATTTCTCACTTAATTGTGACTGTATTCTTTGTCATTGATGCTTCAAGCTATTTCCTCTACCTGGATATCTTTTCTAACTCTTCATGTTTAAATCCCACCTATTCTTCAAAGCTGTTATCTGATTCTTCTAAATGGAAGCATTGTCTTTTTTTCCCCTCAAATTATGAGAACTCTTTATCTGAATGTTCCTTAACCCTTTCTGTCTTCTATCCTTACCTAGCTATTTATGTACATGTCTTATGTCCATTCATGGAATATGTCTAATTCATTTATTCTCTCCACTGGCCCTTAGCACGGAGCACAATAGAGCTGTCACCAAATAGATGGTGAATAAATGTATAAATAAGTTATTCTAGAAGATATTAAGATGTAACGTGGAGTATATTCAAGGCCACACTTTGACAACACTTGACAAGGCAATGGCTCTTCTTTTCTTTTTTCTTTTTCTTTTTCTTTTCTTTCCTTTCCTTTCCTTTTCTTTCCTTTCCTTTCCTTTCCTTTCCTTTCCTTTTCTTTCTTTTCCCTTATCCATTCATTTCCTATCTTCTAGCTCACTTTTCAGTTTGATTAGGAGACAATGATCACATGTTCTGTCCCGTTTCCCATTCATTTGTGTCCATGTACGTGTGTCTGTGAACATGAAATGTATTTCTTATCTCGATATAAATCCTGCTCTTTTAGAACAGTTCCATAGACTTTGTACACTCTGTTATGTTTGCAGGAAACACAAAGAAACTCTTCTGTTTAACTTTTGATAATTTCTAATGGTGGCCGCACATATTAATTTCCAGTTTCTACTTCTGGATTGTAGTAAAATCATGTGTTGTATCTGCAGGCAAACAGCAATGACAAGTTAAAGTTGCCCCCCGTCCCTAGGTTGTATCCTGCCTACCCATTGGGAGGAGGCATGACTTGGACGTTTCTAGTACTTCGTAACTTTACCACTTCACATTGTGGGGCCTTACATGGGATATTTAACCTCTGAAAGCTTCCTTTTCCTCATTTGTCATAGGAGGCTAATAAGAATCACTTCTGGGATCGCCCTGAGGGTAAACAATGGAAATTATTATGAAAGTTAACAATAGACATTGTAATTACCCCTGAATAGGACACAGAGGAGGTCACCATTAGAGAAAGGATTCTGTCCATTGTAATGGTGTTCCAAAGCAAACGGCAGTAATCCTGTGGAGACCTCTTATCTTCTGATTTAAAAATTTATGATATATTAGTTTACCTTCATAAACATTTACTGCAGCTATGAAAACTTGAACTTGAGCATAGGCAAGTTATAATTGAGTCGCAAAAGCGATACTGTCAAGATAACATAGGGGCTGCCTAAGACCTCTAGCCTCCAGTGGATGAGAATGAAAGTAAATTGTATAGGACCCATTATTACTAATCTAAAATGCTATCAGTATCACTGACATATTCTTTCTTTAGTGTACCGTCAGTGTTGAGAATATTTAAAAAATACTTAAGGGCTGCTCTCATGGATACATTGATGATGTGGATCTCTTCACTCTCTTTTTCTTACATGCTCTTTGCTTCCTGTGAACGAAGTGTTCAGAAATTGGTGGTGCTGGTCTGAGGCACTGTCCTACAAATATATGCCCAAGGGAACAAAAGGCTGTAGCTCCTTTTTTTTTTTTCAGACCCTTGCCCTTGAGCACCCTTTCTACCACTGAATAGGAAAGAAGCTGTGAAGAAAACCGTTTAGAAACAGTTAAAGGTTCTATCAGTTAAGGGATAGACAGATAATATTAGCAGTTGCCCTGGAGTTCTTGGCAAATACTGGTTTTACAAGAGCTGTGGAAAAGGTTATGATTGATGTGTATATGAGAATGTGGATTGGTATATATAGACTAACCAATGGTCCTGAGAGTAGCAATCATTAGCATCATCTGAGAGCTTGCCTGGGACCCAGCCAAGATCAATTAAGTCAGACTTTCTGGGGGTGGATGCTGGGTATAGAAATTTATTATTTATAATGTGCAGCCATGATTGAGGACCAGTGGCCTAGGCCTTACACTATTGTCGCAGTGACATGATAGCTGGGACATCGGAAATGCCCTCCTGTCTCTTAAATTGCGTATTCATTCTACAAACATTTACGAAAAATGCTTAGGTTGCTGAGTTAGATTTAGCCTTGTCTTTAACAAGTTCTTAATCTAGAGGGGTAGACAGACTTGTAGAAATTACCTGTAATACACTTTGACAGGTGCTGAATTCACTACAGTGAGTTTACTCTATCTGGCAAGAAAGTGAAGAGGAGGAAGGGAGGGACAGCGAGAAAGAAAATGTCCCCGGAAAGTGACATTTGAAAGGGTCACCTCTCATAATTAAATTTAACTTAGGAAAATGATTATCTACTCTTTTAAAATACAGATGCCCAGTGTCCTGATGGTAAGAGAAATGAGCATCAGTTGAATCTTGCCTTGGGCATTGGGAAAGCTTTCTCATCACCCTCCCCCCTCCCTGGCAGTTATGTTACTTGGATACAGTTTCACGACTGAAGGCACTGTTTGGGCTGGAAGTTGAGTGCCTGTCTGAGGTACTCACACAGCTAGGGGATGAGGAGCTACAGTGAATCCAGCTATCCCTGGCTCCCCTGGATATTTTTGCACTGGACTATACATTTGCCATCCTCAGCCATGAGAGGGTCCATGTGAGTTCTTTTTTTTTTTTTTTTAACATGTTTATTTATTTCTAGGAGAGAGAGAGAGACAGCGTGAGCAGGGGAGGGTCAGAGAGAGAGGGAGTCACAGACTGAAACAGGCTCCAGGCTCTGAGCTGGCAGTCAGCACAGAGCCCGACGCGGGGCTCGAACCCACGAACCGCGAGATCATGACCTAAGCGAAAGTCGGACGCTTAACCGACTAAGCCACCCAGGCGCCCCCACCGTGTGAGTTCTTTAGAAGAGATTCTATCTCTATGGTGAGCTGAAGGAGTCTGGCAAAGACGAGAAAGGATGCTTTCAAGCTTGTCCAGAGATAGGGGACTGAGTAACAGGAAGCAAGGACTGCAGGGTTGTAAAGAACGTGCTAGGAGAGTGAGAAAGGCCCTGTAATTTCTATTTCCTGAGTACCAGAACATAATCGAGGCCCTTGTGTACATTCTCTCCTTTAATATTTACATCATGCCTAGGATGGTATTCTTATCTTCATTTTTATAGAAGAGGAAGTTGAGGTTTAGTGAGGTGGAATAGTTAATGTAAAATGTCACTGCTAATAAATATCAAAGTTGACATTTGAACAAACAACTCTGTGATTTCCAGCTCATGTGATGTTAACCATTGAGCTGGGGCTCATTTGCCTTTTTTTTTTTGTGTGTGTGTGTGTCAAGTCCTGGCTCATTTCCTGTGTGCAGATCTCTAAGGCCTGTGTATGAGAAGCTTATGACTTACAAGTGAAAGGATAAAGATAAATCCAACAAGTGCAATATCTTATCTGGGTGGGAGCAGAGTACAAAGATGTGGTTTGGTCACGGTAGTAAGAAGTTACTTGAAAAGGGAACAAATGGGAGGAGACTAGGGGAAAAGGGAAACATAACTGATGAAGAGGAAATGGGGCTGTAGTATGTGAGTTGACAGAGGTCCTGAAGAAGGTGCGAAGGAATCTTTGAGAACTTGATTGGACAGAATATCCTATATTCTGAACCACAGGCAGGACTCATTCACCTGGCAAACAGTTGTTGGGCTTACTGGCCTGGCCAAGCCGGTGGCCACAAGGTTGGGACCGGACTCCTTCTGGAGACAGTGGGCATGGGAAGAAGATGTGTAAAAACGCACAGTAGAGCCGCGTGACACTGTTAGGGGAGGGCATGCACAAAGTGCCAAGGAAGGTGAACAACTCTTGCCACTGACCACTGTTTGCTTTAGCCTGTGGTAGAGAGTAAAACTCATGCATACATGGCTTTACTCGCTTACTGCACCCAAGCCTGGTGTTTAGCAGATCCGGGCTTTCAGCCTAAATGTTGTTGATATGATAGCAGGAGAAAAACATCATGTGACAGCAGCCTGTGCTTTTCCCTCTTAGGTTCACATTCCGGCTTATTAAAAAACAGTGTTGCCATGGCTGACATTCCTGTGAGGCCCAACATCTCCATACTTTTCATCTTAAATAAACACTTAAGAATATGCTCTGCGGCCTCTGATTGCCTTTTAGAACAGAGCAACCTTGTGATGATTAAACTTTTTCGGGTGTCTGTGTTTTAAGTGATGACTCCAGTACCCCTCTGCCTTAAAGAGTCATCTTATAGACATTGGTAAGAGTTGCATAGTTCACAGACATCTCTTTTCACTTGTTTGTTTATTGGTAACACGGATCCTTTCTCACAAAGCTCCTGAAGGATACTAGAGTTATGAATTCTTTCTCAAAATTCTTTCTCACGTTTCTTTCCCATTTTATCCCCAGTGATCATTCTTAAGGAACTTTTGTTGAGTGTCATTTCTTTATAGATATTTGGGACCTTGCTTAGAAAGGCAGTGGAAGTCAGTGGGGGTAGAAGTAGTGACAGAAGGAGACAGGCTCAGATAACCTGTGTTGTGATACTGCTTTTTTTTCTCCAAGAGATTTTTTTTCACCCTTACTGTCTGTGCTGCTGCAGTCAGCATCCAATCGAGATGTGTTTGGGGCTCATGAGCCAATTGTCTTTCCCTCGCTGCAGCCTGAAGTCCGAGAGAGGGCTGATGGCTGTGCACAATTTTAGCAAATTGTCATGGGGATGTGGGGGGAGGGCCGTGCCTTACCCACAGGAACAGAGCCAGTGTCATTGCGTACATTTTGTTCAAGTACAAAGTTGATCTGTCTGAAGGAGACAGTGGTCAGCAGTGGTAAGGACCTTTGTCGCCTCACCTTTTCTTTGTGCTCTGTCATTCTTGTTTATGTGAAGAAATAGCATTTAATCGCTGGACTTGAGACCAAATCTGTGAGGTCAGCAAACAACATTTATTTTCAGTTAGGGAATCCCAGAGGTTACAGAGGAGTCTGAGTGAGAACCTGGGGAAAGAAAAGGTGTTTGATATTTGGCAAAGACGATGATCTCTCTAAAAGATTAGAGAAGCAGTATGGTCTAATAATTTCTGCATGTAATTGCCAAACAAAATTTTGGACATCTGTCACAGTTGAGAAAATTATCTAAGCATTCATCATATGCATAGTATATACTACCCCAACTAGTGGACATGGATGAAAGATTCGCAAAGGAAACGTTGAGGTGGGACTTTGAAAATATCACATGTTATTCTTTAAAGTTTATCATAGCACTAAAAATGTTATTTTTGATATGTAAAAATATTTTTCTTACGTTTGTAGGTATGTATATTTAGAAAGTACAAATATAGCAAATGCCTCATATAAATACAAGGTAATGGTGTTATTATTCTTGAGCTGACTTCACCAAAATGTTTTACCTCTTTGATTTCCTTTAGTTTCCATTATACTGCTGAATGAAAAGACTTACCCTTGAACACCTGCCATCCTTTCAATATCACTTATATTTTTCATTTTATATATGTGTAAAGAATTTATATATATAAACATATGTATTTATATATGTTTAAATATACACATATGTTTATATGTATACGAATATAGCGAAATATATGCATAAATACATATTTATGCATATTACATATGTATGTATATTATGTAAATATATATTTACATGTTTATACATTTATATGTTTGCATAAATATACATTTATACATTTATATTAATATGCATTTATACATGTTTGTATATAAAGAATATATATCTTTTTTCTATACAAAAACACCTTTTCCGAGAGCCTGGGTGGCTCAGTTGTTAAAGTGTCTGACTTCAGCTCAGGTCATGATCTTGAAGTCTGTGAGTTCGAGTCCCACGTAAGGCTCTGGAGCCTGCTTTCAATTCTGTGTCTCCCTCTCTCTCTTTGCCTCTCCACCCCTCCTTTCTCTCTCTCTCTCTCTTCTTCTCTCTCTCAAAAAGTAAATAAACATTAAAAATTTTAATAAAATTACCTTTTCTTTCTTTGTGATAAATCAGTATCCATTGGTATATCCATTGATACACCCAAATGTCCATTTGTGAGGTATCTACATCACAGAAGCCCGTCAGGGGATCCAAAGATAATCCAAGAACCTCTCCAGGTGTCTTATTGATGCGGATAGTGTGAAGTCAGATTTTAACTTGTTTGGTATTCACTTATTTACTACTGTTAATTCTGCAAGAATGCAGGGAGAAAAAAATGAATGACAGAGAAACTGAAATTTATAAGGGAATCTCCTGGTTCCCATTACACACTGGAAATACTGTGTGGATTAGGCTTCCCAAAAATTAGTTGTTTATATTGTGAAATATCTTTTCCTTTGTAGAACTTAAAGGGGTTTGAAGCATTCATTCAGTTCTGACTTATTCTGGTTAGAGTCATGTATGTTTTAGTATGAGTAGTGATTAGGAAAACACACATACATACATACTTGAGCATGTAAAAGTGGTCATCAGTATGGATGTATACTTCTAGCACGGTGGTGAAGAGTGCCAACTTCTTAGTTAGACTACCTCTGTCCAGTTATGTGCCCTTGGATATGGACCCCCCCCCACACACACACCTTTGGAGGGGTATTTAAAGACGGCAATTTCTGCTTCGCCAGTGTACCAGGGGCTGGAATAGGTCTGTAAAGTACTGCTCCAACAAGTCTTCCAAGAGATTATTAAGGAAAAAGTCCATATGTTTGACATAAGAAATTTACCTTTTATTAACCCTCAGGAAATCCGTAGAAATATAATAAACACTGTTATGTTGTAATCCACCTAATCGTGGTATGATGAATTGGGTTCTATTTGTAAAACATTTTATATTTCTCAATTGAAAGGCATGCACCACAAATAGACCACTAAGTTTTATTATGTAAATGCTAGGGTTTTTAATTATCAGCCAAGATTGAAGAGTGCCTGATTTGGATGCTGTAAAATTTCAGAAGTGTTTCTGCTACAAACAGTTTAGAAGTTTGACAGTTGCTGCCCCGAAAAAATAATGAAGCAATTGAAAAAATAATAGAAACATAGTGATCTGGCATTTCCAATTTTATGATGCCATAAAAAAACAGCCAAGATATGTTGGACTGTTTAATGATGTTGGCACCTACCAAATGTCACTGGGCTTTCACAAGGTCATGGAGACTCTGGTTTGACTCAGGAATGTTGGCCAGACCCATGTTGGGAATGCAGGAAGACCGTGGCATAAGCGCAGACAGTAGGTGCCAATTAAACCCTTCATAGCACTTCGTACAGTAGGTTATGTCTTTTGTGGGATTCTGTGGGGTAGAGGAGGCCATGGGTGTAATGCAGAAGTGAGCCCATTTCTTCTTCCAGCCTGTCCCATCATAAGCATTTCTTAATATAAGATCTTCGTGGGTTCCCACTGAAGAGGCTAACATTTCTCCAGAGGACCGTCTGCTAAAACTGTGTGCTCATCAGCCTGTGGCTGTCACAGTTGTATGTGTATGTGATCTCTCACTGACAAAAGCTGCCGGAGAAAGGAGTGGTGTTTTTGTACAAGAATGTGTGTGATTTGTTGCATTCCCCCCCCTTTTCCGCCTCCTCAGACTCGTAGGCATTATGTAATACTTCTCTAGATGTGTAAAGTTTCAGTTATGCCATATACAAGATGATTAATGGGAGTTGTGCAATTAAAGCTCCTAAGTTCTCTGGGAAAAAAGTCATAGTATCCTGATGTTTGAGTTAGATTGCATGGAGTTTGCGTCAGCATTTAGGATATTTTGGGATATTGTAAATGTCACTATTGGTTTTAATGTCCAAGCATCTTCAGCATCACACTTAGGAATGTTCTATGAAGTAGTGCCTAGGACATCCTATGAACACGATGTCTAACCTAAAATTATGTCTCCCCTAAAACTGCTGCTTTGAGATCACATTAGACTTCGATGAGAATGTGTTTAACATGACTCAGTCTGTTAACCTTCTTTTGCGTTCTCTCAGGCCAGTAAGATGACACATATTGGGCCTGTACCTGTGTTTATATTTTTCTTTCTTTCTTGTCCTGGCAGTCTCAAACATTGTTAAGCCATGGTGTGTATGTGAACATGAGCTTTTTATGAGATCGAGAAAGGGAGAAATCTAAGTTGGCTTTCTGTTGTGTTTCATTTGAAAATATGTTGTATCTGGGGTAAAATATTTCAGAATATTTCAGTAAAAATACATGCATAAATTTCTGCTTTTCTCTCTCACTTGATAAGAGAAAATTTTCCCAGCTCTTGTGCTGACCTGAGCTCTAGGCATTTGGTCTTACGTTGATTGGATGAAATTGGAATAATTTACACCTAGAAAGTTCAGCTTTAAATATTGATTAGTGTTACTATGTTTACTTCATGTTAAGTTCAGAAGGCTACAGATTAAATACCTAGCAAAATAAAGGGAGAATTGACTCCTTTCCTCATGTTCTTTATGAATCCTAAGCATTTGTCTCTGGTGTTACCTGAAAAATCCAAAGAGGAAATTCAAACCGGAGAAGTAGTGTTTGGTTTAAGAATATTTTCTTGCCTTTCCACATGATAAAACTCTGAAATAGGTACAGGATGNTCTCATTTTGTTATTTTGATTAAAGCACCACAATATTTGAAAATTAAAAGAAATAGGAAGATTGCTGTTAATATGTGAATATTTATATATTTGCTATTTAAAATATTATACTACTTAAAAATAGTAAATATATAGTATTGGTTTTTTAAGAGTATATATACTATATATGTTTATAATACACTATAGTATACACTTTATAAAACACAACAAAACAATAACATAAAATAGTGAAATCTTCATGGAGATTTTCTGAGAAAAAATGAAAATATCCTTTTTTTAATTTTTTTTTAATTTTTTAAATGTTTTTATTTATTTCTAGGAGAGAGAGACAGCGTGAGCAGGGGAGGGTCAGAGAGAGGGTGAGCCACAGACTGAAACAGGCTCCAGGCTCTGAGCTGGCAGTCAGCACAGAGCCAGACGCGGGGCTCGAACCCACGAACCGCGAGATCATGACCCAAGCGAAAGTCGGACGCTTAACCGACTAAGCCACCCGGGCGCCCCTGAGAATATCCTTTCAACCACATTAGTAATTTATTACCAAATGATAGTTCAGAGTTCCTTTAGGTTTTATTCTATCACTTTCTCAAAGTTTCTATGTGTTTTCCAAATAAAACATGAAATACAAATTTTAAATCTAATATTCTAGGTCTCTTAAATTTGCAACAAGAGCAGAATCATAAGTTTGTAATACATATGCTGCTCTTAGAAATAGGTACATAGGGGCACCTGGGTGGTTCAGTTGGTTGAGCGTCTGACTTGGGCTCAGGTCATGATCTCATGGTTCATGGGTTCACGCCGTGGTTTGGGCCCTGTGCTGACAGCCAGCTCAGAGCCTGGAGCCTCTTTCAGACTCTGTGTCTCCCTCTCTCTCTGACCCTCCCCTGCTCACGCTGTCTCTCTCTCTCTCTCTCCTAGAAGTAAATAACATTAAAAAAAAAATTAAAAAAAAAATTTTAAAGAAAAGAAATAGGTACATAATTGCAGTGAGTGAGTGTGTGTGTGTGTGTGTGTGTGTGTGTGTAATGGTTTACAAACATATGTATACATTTGCTTAGGACTAAAAACAACTTTATACAATGGCTCCACCAGAATTCAAGTGGTGGTCAGAAATTGTTAATTATTTTTCTGAGTTATGTGGCTACTTAATTTATCTTCCTCAGTAGCTGCTTTTTCAAAGTTAGGGATATATGTGTCACTTTTAGTTATCCTGAAAAGACTTAAAGGAAAGTAAAACCTTTAAAAAAAAAAAAAGTCAGCATATCTGGTATTCTAGTTAACAGGTGAATGACACTATTAGTATCTTTTTGGAATGTAATGATTTTATATATAACAATCTACAGTCTTTATTTGCTTTCATTTCAAATAAAAGAAAAATAAACATTGTAACTCACATATTCATACCTTGAAAATTTTTAGAACCTGAAACCATTAGAATTTGGCAAAATTAGAAGGAATAACTGGTCAGTCACCCACTCTTTTTGAGTCTGGTTTTATAGTACTAATCTATTACCTTATGTGTGAGGAAGCTCCCAGACATTGACATGTAAATATGAAGATATTTAAAGCTAATTACAAATAGCTTTGGGGTGGCAGTTTTAATTATGTGTGTTCCTTTTCTGGACTGAATATTTGTGTCCCCTTAAAATTCTTACGTTGAAGCTCTATTTTCCTCTGTGGCTATATTTGAAGATGGGGCTTCTAAGGAAATCATTACGGTTAAAGTCACAAGAGCGGGACCCTGATCTGATAGGATTAATGTCCTTATAAGAGATGCCAGGGAACAAACTTTCTCCTCTTGTGCATGCATCAAGGAAAGGCTGTATGATTGGAATAGCAAGGTGCTAGCTGTCTGCAAGCCAGAAAGCACTCTTACCAGAAACTGTGAGAAAATAAATTCCTGTTGTTATCGGTCCATCTATGGTATTTTGTTGTTACAGCCAAAGCAGACTAACATAGCCTCCATTACATTCCATGAGGTATAAAACAGTGGCTGACTTTTTACTGGAGATGATTTTGCTTCTCCCTCACCGCCAGAAACATTGGCAGTACCCAGAGACCATTCTCATTGTTGTAACTGAGGACAGGAGTGTGACAGGCATCTAGCAAGCTAGGGATGCTGCTAAACATCCTACAGTGCACAGAACAGCTCCACAACAAAGCCTATATGGCCCAAAATGTCAGTAGGGCTGAGATTTAGAGACCTTGAGATTCCTTTTAGGATGTATTTATTCCTGTAAGCTAGAACAACTCCTTTATGGGACAAGTAGATTGTAAGAAAAACATACATTTAAGGCTAACACAACATACCTGTGTGTTAGGTACAATTAATTTGTTTTCAGTATTTGCGAGCCAATCAACTGTAATGTCTGGAGTTAGGAAAACTCATATTCACCTAAATAAAAACAAAAGTGTAAATGGGTGTGCATGGATGTTTGTGTGTATAATTTTTTCTCAAAATTTAATCATGTTTTAAACTGCCATACAGGCGCTTGGGTGGCTCAGTTGGTTAAGAATCTGACTCTTGATTTCAGGTCAGGTCATGATCTAATGGTTGTGGGATGGAGGCCCCCACATGGGACTCTGCACTAATAGCATGGAGCCTGCTTGGGATGCTTTCTCTCCCTCTCCCTCTCTGCCTCTCCCCTGCTGGTGCTCTCTCTCTCTCAAAAATAAATAAACATTAAAAATAATATAAACTGCCATAAATTTCCTACCACTAGATGCTTGTAACTTTAAAATAAATATTATATATGAAAATTTATTCACCTTCTATTAGGAATGATAATCACAAATTAGCATGCTAGAACCGTAAGAAACATTTTTAGAAATGCATGAAATGATATTTCTTGACTGCCAATTTTTTCCCCTTTGGCAAAATTTTTTGTGAGATATTTGTATCATCTTAACTGAAAAAAAAAAAAAAACAAACAGAATTTTCAATAGGAAGCTACCAAAGTCCTTTGCCAGAGTTTCTGGCCATTTTCTGATCAGTGACTATCTCCAGAAAGTGCTTCAGAAACATTGGTAAAAATCATTTGTCCCAAAGGAAATACTGGTTTTGTTTTAACAATTGAAATAAATAGTTAGCGTTTGAACAGTTTTTCCTGAAAACTAGTATTTCCAGTGAAATTTAGAAAAAGACTTAGGTGTATAAGCTGGTACCCCTATAATTTTTTCATTGTCCCTTTATTTCCTGAGCCTACCCAAATATGACCCAATAATTTTAATTCTACCACATAGTTACCATTTGGCAGCTTAAAAGATGTCTTTTTACATTCTGACCTCATAAATCACAGTATTTTTAAATTTCAGATTGAAGAAGCATAGTTAAAAATGGAAAATTAGTTCTAGTTTTCAAATAGAATTTTGATTTTGTTGTTTTACTAAGTTTAGCCAACTTCTAAGTAATATGTTTCATTTTTTTATTATTAGCTAGTTCTTAAATATTAAAAATAGCTGATAGTTTTCTCATATTTAAATTGCCATCTGTAGTTTCATTCAATTTTTTCTTTATTCTTCCATTCTATTCTATCTTTATATCTCATTATATGTATCATATAGTATATATGCATTCATATCATTTTTAGGTATGTACCAGATATGCTCATACTATTAATTATTTAAAAGTACACATATTATTAAGCTCTTATGTTTGAAAATTAAGCAGGCATTTATTTTGAAGCTCACACAGTTAATTTAAACATAAGTTTTCTTTGTTATTAATCACAAATTTGTGCCTATTTCAAAAGCTAGTGAGAATATCCTTAAATTCACAGTGAATAGTTTATAACTTCAGAAATTAAAGACTTGAAGAATTGATCTCTTGAATGACAATTATTGATCTCATCATACAGGCTTTTAAGATTACGAGGGAAAATTTGTAACTATTTTGGAAAGACTACTTTTAATTTAAAGTAGTAGAAAAATTATTGGAGAAAGCTGGACTCAGTCTGAATTAATATTTTACTGAACTTCCTCTGTTCCCTTAAAGTATACCTTATATGCATTATAGTGATATTTTTGAAATCTGTGTTCAGATAAAAAGCCTATAAAAAGCCTCTTTGAAAAGTGTCTAACGTATTTATGGCATAGACTATAGAGTGGCCTGCGAGCCAGTTGGATAGCTCACTGAAAATAAAATGTCAGTGTCATCAACAAAAGCAAACCACAGAAACATAGCACTAAAAGAAATGTATTAGAATGGCATTTTTTCCGTACTGGATGTGGCAAATACAGAATGATCATTAAGGGCCAGTCTGGTATAATATTATTGACGATTGATAGGCATTGTCGCTAGGTTTTGCTATTTGCATTATTTTTAGTACTTTTAACACAGACAGTGCTAAATTAAGCAACTGCTGTTTGTTATTAGCTTGAGAACTTAAAAAGAGAGAGGAAAAGAATATTTATTGACAGCCTGTTAAATCAGGAGTCATGTATGAAGTTGGCCCACTGTCTTGCTCAACCCTTATGTGTCACCAGTGAAGTCAATGGTATTGTTACTTTTCCACAGAAAAGGTATGGTCACTCAGAGAATTTAACTCCCACAGGGTCACACAGCAAGTAATTAACAAAGCGGCTGTTCTGCTCTTTGAACCAAGCTGTGTTGGATACAGTGTACAATTATATGGCAATAGGTGGAACTCCATAGAGCAATGAAACTGCAATAAAAACTGCTTCATATTTATATGTTGGCATTAAGCCTAGCAACCCAATTTAATGTATTTTGAGGTGAAATCTCTGGATGATGTAGAATCCTGTTCCTTTATAAAAATTTCTGTAGGTGAAGGCTAGATACTGATTGAATTTCTATTCTTAGATTTTTAGGATGTATTGTCACTGTATAGATTTTAGAACACTAAATAAGTTGAATCTCCACACAAATCTTGTTTAATCCTTGGTGAAACTTACAAACTTTCTGTAACCTTTTCTCCCTTTATGGTGGCAAACTTTATGGGTTGTTCAAATTACTGGCCTCTGAAAAAAGCATCATTAAATTAGTGCAACTCAGTATCAGAGTTTGGTACTAGAGTTAGTTTTCATTCTGTTATTTTCATTGTCCCAGAATGGAGTTGGAGTAGAATTCATCTTTAAGGATTTATTAAGAAGTGTTCATTCTTTTGCTAGTGCTTATTGAGGCATGTTTCTGAGAATTCAGATGGATGAACCTGGAGGGGTACTCGTGGTGTGTTTACCTTAACTCTTTTTTTAAAAAAAATATTTTTATTTATTTAGGGAGAGAGAGCATGCACAAGGAGAGGAGGGGCAGAGAGAAGGAGAGACAGAATCCCAAGCAGGCTTTGCATTATCAGCACAGAGCCCAGTACGAGGCTCTAACTCATGAACTGTGAGATCATGACTTCAGCAGAGATCGAGTCAGATGCTTAACCAACTGTGCCACTCAGGTGCCCCTACCTTAACTCTCTTTTAAAGATATTTTTAGGTTTGTTTTATTTATTTTGAGAGAGAGAGAGAGAGAGAGCAAGAGCGAGAGAGAGAGAGAGAGAGAGAGAGAGAGAGAGAGAGCACAAGCAGTGGAGGGACAGAGAGAGAGGGAGAGAGAGAAAATCCCAAGTAGGCTCTGTGCTGACAGCTGACAGTGACTGATGTGGGGGGGGGTCAAACCCAAACCACAAGATCATGACCTGAGCCAAAACGAAGAGTTAGTCACTTAACAGACTGAACCACCCAGGTGCCCCCTGCCCATTTTCCCCCTGTCTTAAATCTTAATGAAAGATTTCCTTTCTCCAGAAATTCATTTCACCAGAAACACTGGTGATGTTCTCCAGAGTTTTAGGCAGTCCTCTAGAAGAGGATGTTTATTCTAACTTTTTCTTGACCTTTTTATTTGTCAAACCACAATTATGCAGCAGCCCAGTCAGCATTACACACGTTTTGAACTCCCTAGGAAGCTGAGTTTATCTAATGTCAGTTGCAGAAGCTACTGTGTTTTTTGTCCACACATGTCAATGAAAAATTCATGTGGCTTGGCAGAATTGTGTTTTGTAGTGGTTTTTGTTGTTGTTGTTTTGTTTTTTGTTTTTGCTATACATAATAATCTGGAATACTATTAAAATTCAGATCCCTAGCCCCTGCCCCCTACCCCCAGATCTGTTGCCACAGAGGTGGAAGAGACTTACTTGTCTGTATACTTTTTCACAAAATATCCTTAGTTCACTCTTAGAAACATACCTTTTTGAAAGTGAGGTTTTAGTGCAATCGAATCAACTTGTGCATAGAAAGGTAGCCTATGTAAGAAATGCACCAGAATGCCATTTTTCCAGAGTGTAGTAAATAACAAAATGCAAACCAGAGGTCTGAGCTTCTGTTAAAAGGTTTGACATGTACTGACACAGAATATATATAGGACACATATGGTTTCTCTCCTTCATGATTTCATTCTGGGCTATGTTCAGAGGTAGGGGGCATTGGGTGGTTGGTGTTAAGGGAGGCACTCAAATGAAGAGTTTATGAAGATTAGTGTTAGTATTGGCAAGGCCAGGTTCAAGTCCCAGGGCTATCTCTGTGCTATTTATGGAGCTATAGAAACTGATCTGAGTGAATTGACAGTAACTGAATCCTCAGGGTGTTTATAACTCTGCTCATTTTCACTTATATAGATCCAATATTAGTAAGAAATATGACATGGAGATACTGAGAACCAGAATTTCCCTGGGAGCCACGCTGTTCTTTGTCCTGAAAAAGCAGGTTTTCTCTAGAACACCTCAACTAGATAGCCCCGAGGTCAACTCTGTGTTATCCATGAACTGACTTATGTTGGCCAGTCATTCTCTGTGGTCGGTCTTGTGACTCTACGTGTCTTGTTTTGTTTTTTCTGTAAAAGTTATTTTTTTGTCCAAATGCTTTCTAGCTAATAATATACTTGTGATCTCAATAGATATCAAGCATGATTTCATATAGAAAAACTCATAGATATATAAATGTTACTTTGTGAACGTATCAGTGTGCATAACTAAGAGATATTATAAAAATTACCTTCCTGTCAATACTTTTGTCAGAAAAAGTTAAAAATACAGTTAAAAATCTGGGGGTAGGGGTGGCAATAGCAACTTCTGACCTTCGCCTTCCTCATACAGTGCCATGTAGCACCAAGGGCATGGCATATGCATTATCTTCTCTGATCTTCATAATAAACCTACGGTATAGGTTATATAGCAATTTTGAAATGGATAAAAAGCCCCAGCCTTAAAGAAAGTTAGTTTTTTGTGCAATTTATACTGCTGATGAGTAAGAGACCTCGGCCTCTACCCCAAGTCTTGAGACCTGGTAAGTTCCTCAGTATCCACTACTGTCCTCTGCTGCCTTCTGTTTTTAAAGTATTATTAGTGATGCTTTATTCCATGAAGCTTGTTAAAACATGAAACAGTACCCTATGACATTAGCTCTGGGCAGAAACTTATTCCTAAAAACCCAAATCAAAACAAGCCAGAAATAGATCCTTCATATTAGGACTGTGACAGATTTTTATCACAAACATAAGCATGCTGAGTCAGTTTATAGTCTAAGATCAAATTATGGTAAATGGATTTTTCTTAGAAAAATCAAAGAAAGCTCAGCAAGGTGGTTGACGGCTTCAATTAAATAATTCTTTGACACAAATGGTTCTAATTAGGTTTATTGGTAAAAGGAGTTGTCAGGGTAATAATTGCTGAGACCTGTTACTCTAAAGGCTTGACAACAAAAAGAAATAATATGGAAACAGTGACGTGAGGATAGTATTCAAATAATATGAAACATCCCTCACGGTATTGCTTAGTATGGACTTTAATATATATTTTCTTTTTAAATTTTTTAAATGTTTATTTGAGAGAGAAAGAGAGAGAGAGAGAGCGAGCAAGCGAGACCGCAAGTGAGTGAGAGAGAAAGAGAGCACGCAAGCAGGAGCGGGGCAGAGAAAGAGGGAGACACAGAATCTGAAGTAGGTTCCAGGCTCTGAGCTGTCAGCACAGAGCCTGATGCAGGGCTCAAACCCACAAATCATGACCTGAGCCAAAATCAGATACTTAACCAACTTAGCCACCCTGGCACCCCAATTTAATACATATTTTCAGTGAGAAGGGTCATCCCCAAAGGAAGGGTTTATTCACATTTCTTATTTTATAGTAACTTATCTTGTTTCTCCATTTTATGTTGTAAATCTTTTGGAGAGTAAACCTGTCTATTTCTTATTGTTGTACAGTTCTTGGGCAATGGAGACTAGACTTTGAAAAGTAAAACAGGCTACATTTTCACCAGTGTTTCATTATATTTACCAATCTCTATATACAATGGGAATATGTGGGAATTTTTTTTTCACCTGTAAGTTTCTTAATACATGGGCTTGTAAAGCTTAGTAGTAATTTAATTTTGTTATGAGATACTTGTACAGGTATTAACTGAAGAGTCAGTGTGCCTTGAATCCTCCAAGTTCATTTCCTCTGAACTCAGCACAAGTAAAAATAGATGCTAAAACTTCATGATTCTTTTGGGTTCATTAAAGTTAACCAGAAGATTTGCATGGAGCTAATATTCTTTATTTGATATTCTTTATTTTAATATTACCCTGGCAGTTTATAGATTTTTAAACTTCAATCTAGAAATATCAGTGCTAATGTAAAAATAAAAGAACTCCCTTTAAGCTTTAAAACTTTTTCAAATGTCCTAATACCTCATTTTGATAATGCATTTGGGTGAATTCATTACTTACTCCAAGCATACTATAAATTGATATGGATGATACAATGTGTTAGAAACCCATGGTAGATCCAAGTGGTAGGCTTGCATTATTTTTACTTTTTAAAATTTGTTGTTCTAATCTTTTTAAGATGATATTTTTTGCTTTTGTTTCTTAGGGTCGTTGCTCCAGGGAGAACTGCAAATATCTTCATCCACCCCCACACTTAAAAACGCAATTGGAGATAAATGGGCGCAATAACTTGATTCAGCAGAAGAACATGGCCATGTTGGCCCAGCAAATGCAACTAGCCAATGCCATGATGCCCGGTGCCCCATTACAACCCGTGGTAAGCATTTTTTCAGTTCTCATTCATTAAGTTTGTAATTCCAAGTGCTCAGTTTCAGTATGAAGTGATGATTGCACTTCATCACATGAACATAGATAACAGTGTCCGTTGTCTAGCATTTTCTAGCAAAATTATCAAGCAAACCCTGGACCAGTTTTCATGCTGCGACGTTACTCATCTTGTGACCAGATCTTGTGGAAATTTACATTATAGCATGCTTTCCCCCAAAGCTCTCTTTACATTAAATCCTATGATTTGCAGGTATTAAAATGGTCATCAAACCTGCCGATATAGTCAGTGTGCACTTGCAGATCCCCTGTAGTGGTCATAATGATTTTAAAATTTGGTATAGATCAATTTTAGTTTTGAGAACAATGTTCCTTTCCTTCTTTCCTTGGAGAGAATGTGTTGCATAGTTTTATTTTTTGGAAAGAAGCCTTTGTTATTCTTTTAAACTCAAATTGCCATTATTTTGTAGTTACAGATGTTAGGAGAATTCTGACAGTGGTGAATCAATATCCTACTCTGGCATGTCTCAGTAAAAGAGAACTAGTTGGGAGAAGCAGAAACTCCCAGGGCTTCTTTTTAAGCAAAGAGCTAAATATTTTAAACTGTAGGTGATCATAGAGATGTATTTTAAACTGTAGGTGATCATAGAGATTTAATGTTTACCGAGCAGCGTATGTGAATAACTTTTGATTCTGAGCACATATATTTATTTATTTATTTGGGCTTTGAGGGAGTATATGTATGATACATGACTTTAATAACCTTTACCCACACTTATTCATAGAAATGTAAGGATTTAATATCCTAAGTAATTTTAGATTGCAAAAGGTGTTCTGATATTGTGAGCTAGTAATTCTGTATTTAAGTGCATGTTAAAATTTGAAATGATGAGAATATATCTGTCAGCAATTTATGTCACTCACTTATATGCAGTATTGGGGCTTATGGAAATGTGAAGACCCACGGTTTTCTGATATGCTAACTGTAGCGTGTGTGCTAACTAATTTTTTTCCTACTACATTTTAACACCTGAACTCAATGTAATTATTATTCTCTCTTAGAACTTAATGCACCAATCATTCCAAAAAAGAGGGGGGGATTGCATTTCGAGGTGGGAGGGATCTCCATATCACATCGGCAGTGATACCAATTATCAGTACTGTGCAGTTGAGGTGAGAGAATATTATACTTCTGTGTCTGTTTTAACCTGATTTTTTTTCCATTATTGGGAACTCTGTTAAAGACATGATCTCTTAAATTTATTTTTTGTGACCTCCACTAATACTGTATCTGTACTGGGATAGCATGAAGATTTGGTTAAAAAAGCTTAGTCATGATCATTCTTGCTAGCATAAAATATAGGATAAGAGCTCTCTTTTACAGCTGACCCTCTCACACAGTTTCAAAGACCTGATAAATCCTTGGGGTGGCTACTACTTTCGCTGATATAAGATCTCTCCTTGATGTGAGTCACTTTGTTGCCCTTAAACATTTAAAGCCTAATTACTGCCAGTCTGTATCCTCTCTGTGACTGGGGGCACCTCCAGGGCAGCAAGTGTCATTGCCACACTGCGGAAACTAGTGCTGGTCATGGCAGGGAGCACCTCGCTGTGAAGGCTTGGCCCATCTCCTGAGTTAGTCCCTGAGTGCTGCCCTCAAGGCCATTCCAGGGTCATCATGTGGGTAACCCTGGGACAAACTGTAAACAGTGTTAATGCTCATGTCTGTGAAATACAGTAACAAACGCGGTGTTTATGAAATCACAAAATCGCAATTTCAGAAACCATCAGAAAAATCACATTTTCTGGTGGTTTGGGTGGGAAATTCTCAACATAGACAAAACATTTATTTGTTGTGAGCACATTCAGGCTTTATGTTAATTTTCCCTCATGTGACTAGATTTGAATGTGGAATTACCCTTCTGCTAACGGCGTCCTGAGATCATAGTCTAAAAATAGACCCTGTTCAGGGTGACGTTTTACGTAATAAAGATAGAAGTCATTTTAATTATTCAATTTTAAAGCATTTGGGGTTTTAATGACTGTGGAGAAGGCTTTACTCCAGGAAATTTGCCTTCAAAACCCCACCTGAGACTTTGCGGTCCTTTGTGTGGCCAGCCCTGTTTTGATGAGGGGCATGATACGGAGATTCAGAAATAAATGAGGTGCCGTAACCAGCTGCGTACTGGAACTTTACTTCTGGGTCTACAAGTAGGGATTAAAGCAGAGCTGGAAGCAGCCAGCATGGCCTCTAGGACACATGTTAGTGTTTGAAGACCCAGCACAAATGTGGATCCAACCCGGGTAGTGGTTCTACCAAAGGAGATGATAACTGCGAGCAGATCCATAATATCAGTAGTAGTAGGAATGTATGAGCAGTTTCAGGGTCTGTAGTCAAAGAGGTGAAGCACCTTAATATTCTAGGAGTTATCAGTTTGGGCCCCAAACCATAGCTTGAAGGACCACGTAGAGAAGGAGCTGGGGAGCTCTAATCAAATCCAGAGAAGCATCTCCTGTCGTGCCTGGCATATAGCAGAGATCGAAAACTTCTTGAGGAGTGTAAGAGTGAAGTAAGGAGTTTCCCCAAATACAAGGAAGACAGCAGAAGTCTGTAGTAGTTTACCTACCCCTGTGATTCCAAAGGAATCGTAAGCAGGAGCCAGAGCACAAGCCCAGCGACCTGTACAATTATAGAGACAGCAGCAAAGAATGCGGCACACGGTCAGCTATGCATTGGCAGAGGCCGCTAGGGGCTTGGGGAGAGTACCATTGAGACTAGGAAGTAGCAACTATGTAATTCAGTTGGGTTTTCATCTTTTCATAAATTTTGAGAGACCGGGTCTCTAAATTTAAGATTTTTAGAATAGGACATTGGACTGACTTGGGGAATTCAGGGATTTATAGGAGAGTTCCCCGTTTGCGTGGACTTCATTGTGTTGTTGTGAGATGCACCAAGCCAAGAACCAGAAAGAGGACTTAACATTTTGGGGGCAAATACAACACTCTTTAAGGGCATTTACTGCACTCACTTCTTTTTGTGTCACAAGTCCTCATAACCGTCCTATAAAGTAGATATTATTATCTCACCTTGAGCAACAGAGGTACAGAGGTTCCAAAAGGTTGAATAATTTGCATGAGGAACATAGGTAGTGTGTAGCAGGGCCAGGCTTTTAACCCAAGCTGTTCAGGTTCTGGCGTGCATGCTGTAGAAACACTAATTGGAGACACGTCACCAACCACAGCTGTGGGTCCCTGGTTGATTCACTGGAAATCTCTGAACTTCTTCAGCATATAGTGAAAGTTTAAAATAGATTCTCTGCAAGTTCCTAACGATCTTATAACAAAATTATTCCCATTTTGTAAGATGAGAAAATAAGTAGTTGAAAATAACTACTTGAATTTATCTATGTCTACTCCCTAAAATTTGCATAATAAATTATTAAATAACTGCCGTTAATTCTATTATCATTTCTCAGCTCCTAATAAAAATGTAAAAAGATCACATTTCTCTCTATTATGTGACATTTGAAGATAAATGGAAGACCTATAGACTTTGGTTATACAAATTTTAAAAATTAAGTATTTGTATTTTTTCCCTAAGTACTACTTTAAAAAATGATGGCATTGCCATCTGATGTAAAGAGAAGCCAGCAAGAAAACTAAACTACCTAACCAAGTATAGACCATATCTTGAGGCTCACAACTTGGAAGCATCTGGAATGTTTCTTTGGTCCATCCCAGAAAGATGTCTTCAGAAATTCTGTTGATTCCAGCTGCCCTTGCCCTTGAAGAGCTCTGCACAGGTGGTGGTTGTGAAGAGCTGTCTGAGCTTTGGAGTCGCACCAGCAGTGCCCTCATCTGCCTTGCTCTGCGCTCTCAAAGGATAGCACTGGCCACCCATCATTTCCAGTGGCAGCTTCCCTTCTGGTACACGCGCGTAGGCACCTTGAGGTACATAACTCAAGTTGAGTTACTGTGCCTTTCATGAATTTGAAGTAGCCTAGGGATAAAGAAATTCAAAGTTATTGGACTCAGCTAAAATCTTGGAAGCTTCGTTGCTATTCCCATCACCTCACCTTTGCTGTCATGGTATTTCTGTGTCAGTTGGCAGTTGAGTGCTGAAAGCTTTCAAGTCATCGTTTGTCACACATCCAGGAACACCTAGAGCTCTTAAATTGGCTCTTAGTGCTTTCCCCTCCAGTTTATCCAACTAGTGATGGACATAAGTCCACTTCATGACCAAGTGATTCTGGTAAAATGTTTCCACGGCCATCATCCTGAGTCGTGCTCCCTCTGCCTGCATACTTCTAATGCCTATTTTGGTCAAGGAGCCTGTGCTTCCTGGAGCAGCTTGACAATGGCCCGAATCTTAGGGACCAGGCCATATGTGGTGGTACCTTTTTACTTGATGGGCCAGAGGCCAGTCTTCTTTATTTAAATGTTTGTTACTTCAGTAAAATTGGATTGAAGGATAAAGTCAAATTAAAAATGAAGCCAGGCGGTCATTGTGATTTGCCCAGTCAGCAAGTCAGTCTAGAAGCAGGCTTTAAACAGTATTTCTTATTTTAATTCCAGTCATATGGTGCCTTCTTCGGAAAAAAAAAAAAAGACACTGTAATGTGAATTTGTTGAGAACTTCCATTAGCTTTTGGCCATTTATATTCAAAATAATTGTTTATAGAGACCTCTATAGCTCCTGTACAGGATTGTGTATACCCAGAAATGTGGTTTCCTACACTTTGATTGTGTGTTGTCAAGTAAAAATAAAGCTTTATTCTTTCACTGCTTGCAAGATCCACCTTTACAAAGACACACACATGAACACACGCATGCATTCACAAAGGTAAAATCGAGAAAAATCTGACAAAATTTGTCTTCCATAAATTGCAACAGACACTGATTAGATATTATTTATTATATATACTCCATTCATTAAAAAAAAATCACAAACAGTGTATCCAAAACAAACAGTGATTCACGTAATAGTTAGGCCTCTCTGATATTTGTAATGTTACAGCACAGTAATAATCTATTACTGAAAAAACTTAGAAAGCTCAGCATACAAATAAACAAAAATAAATTATACTTTTCAAACAAGCATACTAAATAAATGATTAAATTTTCAGGTGGAGAGGAAGTAACATGAAATCTCTCTCTCTCTTTTTTTTTTTAATGTTCAAGTATCTATACTAGAAAATATTTAATGCATTTGCTGGTTAGTTTGTGTTCTGGAGAAAACCGGTTAGTCAATCCATTAATGCAGTCATTTAGCAAATGTGTGTAGGGGACCGGTGTAGATTGCAGTCAGAGGCTGTGTGCACAATGAAGGCAGCACAGCGCTTAAGGCAGCAGTCTGAGTGCCTGCAGGGTAGAAGAGATGGTTAAGTAAACACATTTGGTGATCAGTGCCAAATTCAAGTACCAAAGAGTTCTCTGGTAACAGAGGGTAGGAGAAACCTCTTCAGAGTTGAAGATGTGGGCGGATGATGGGAAGCGTCAAGAGAAAGAGTCGTGATTCTTGAAGCATGATTAGGAATTAAACAGGTGGGTTGGGAAGGAGCAGCCTTCAATGTAGAGGGAAAACCATGTTATGAAGAAAGTCATCAGGGAACGTGTCTCCCTAATGACCTCACATAGAATCAGAAATCTGAACCTATTTCTGTCTTTAAATAGTAGAAGACCACATAATGTATAGAATTGGAATTACCCAGGAGACTTGAAAAAGTACTGCAGAGTAATGTGAGGAGTGGGGAGGGCCGGGACATTTGGGGGTTGAGGCTCTCCAGAGGATTCTAATGGCCAGCCAGCACTGAGAGCCTCAGGTTTCAGAATCACCTGGAATCAGACACACCTTGTCCAAATCCTAAGTCTTGCATGCACTCATTTGTGACTATGGACACATAATCTGTGTGAGCCCTTTTCCTTGTCTGTGGAATGGGAGGGACTAATGAAACGCCCCTGACAAGACTAAAATTCATTCACATATTCATTCATTCACTCATTTTCCAGCATATGTTTATTGAGTACTTACTATGTTCTAGGCAGCTGGCTAGATTCTAGGGATTTGGCAATGAACTCCACAGATATCTGCCCCTCCCTGCCATTAAAAACAGAAACAATGGAGGGTTTTTTTTCCCTTAGCCCCATGCAGTTTATATTTTACTGTTATGAGAATTAAATATAATCACACAGGTAAAGCACTTAGCACAATGCCTGGCACACAGTAAATAGAGGGAAGTAGAGTAATAATCATGTTTGCTCACATTTTATTATGGTCATGATGTGGAATTGAATAACATTTCAATTTATAATACAGCCCGATTACTTAAAGGAATCAAAATGTCTCATTTAAAACAAACAAGTGATTAGCCCACAAATGCACCGGCATTAGTAAGAGTGCAGTTTGTTTTTTTCTCTTCACTGGCAAAAGGCAATCATAAGTCAACCTTCCTTAGGCCTTCCAGGAACAAAGATATCTGTAAATCATTATTACAAGAATGGGCTCAGTATCAGATGCACCAATAACATAGTTATATGTCATCCTGCAGAGACTCAGAGAACATGGGATGCACTTGATAATACCATAGCGTTAATATCCACCCTTGTACTTCTGCTGAACCGTCTGCACGATGGCTTTGGGAATGGAGACTTGGCAATGAAGCATCTTCCCCCCGCCCCCCTTCACTAATCCGATTAGGGCACATTGATAGGGTCAAGCAGTGACCGACCTGGCAAGGTGCTCTTTGCAAAAGGAATGTAACAAATTTGCAAAAACGCAAAATAACGGAAAGAATGTTGCAATCTTTGGGGGCAGCTTTTGGAATCAAGTTTCACAGTGTAGAGGTATTATTATTATTATTATTATTATTAATTATTATTATTGATCAACTCCCTGTTTAGCAAATAGCTCTGCTTATGTGGAAGAGGGAACAATTTGAGGGAATGCTTGCTGCATAGTTGATGTTTCAGATTTTTTTTTGATCTTTTAAAAAATATATTTATTTATTTTGGGGGGAGCACCAGTGGAGGAAGGGCAGAGAAGGGGAGACGGGATCCAAAGTGGGCTTTGAGCTGACAGAAGCAAGCCCGATGTGGGGCTCAAACTCATGAGCCATGAGATCATGACCTGATGTTTCAGATTTTTAAAGCTGCTAGATTTTACTTGCAGACAGTGCCCTAGAAGGCTTCAGATTTGAATTTGCTCTGCAGAATTCAGTCAGAAAATCCATTCACCTGATGACTCAATAGAAAACAACCCAGCAGGAAAATTGTTGCCAGTAAATAAGATCAATATGTTGAGTTTGTAGTATTCTTTTATCTGTACTATGTACCTGCTGCATTATATACCTTGTGGATTATAAATTTATACGGTGATATTTAACAGAGCTGAATTTTATTGGTCACTGGTTGTATTTTCTTAAAATAAGAATACATTTCTTAAAGAAAAATGATTTTCTTGCCTCCAAATAGCTGTATAAATTTGACCTCTGCTTCTAAATAATTACGGTAGATTGTGTACAATGACATAAACATCTCAGTAACCTTCCAAAGTATACATTAAGAAGGTTCTACCTGGAAAATACATGTTAATTCATAGCAATAGAATACAAAGAGGAATGATACAGACTGGCTTTGTTGTCCATATTTTAAACAGCCGTCTGGTCTTCTGTGCTTGCTTTCTTACAATTCTTAAATACCTAATAAGAAATTAAAGTGGTGGTCTGATTGAAATTACAGCCAGTCTATATGTAACAGTGTATGTTTAACCTGAATATTTCTGAGTAGAAGTCCAAGTTCAACACATATTCATTGTACAGGTCAACACTTGTTCTGACAGCAGAGCTGTCTAGAATCAGCTGCTATTCAAGTAGCTGTTGATGGAGAGAGATTGCTCTGGGCCCCAGTTTCTGACAGATTATTGATTGTTTATATCTGGAATGCTCAGGTAGTTTCCTGTTGTCAGTGCTTTGGACAAAAATGGGGCTGAGGATCAGAGGTGTTACTTTAGGCCACTTCATCAGGCAGGAGCCAATGACCTGGCAGGGCAGCGAACGTGGCACTCAAGCCAATACGTTTAGAAGCATCATTGTAACTTGAAAATAGGAGTGGAATGTGTGGTATATTGTTTCATCTCCCTAGTGAATCAAATTATGTATGAAATGTTCTGTTTCCCATCGTCTTAATAAGAATGTGTACACTAGCTGCAAAGATTCTGTCCTAAAATAATTTGTGAAGTCAAGAAAAGAGTGCATCCCATAGAACATGGATTTTCAACCTCAACACTACTGACATTTGGGGCTGGATAATTCTGTGTTGTGAGGGCTGTTCGGTGTGTTGCATACAACTTAGCATCCTTGGCCTCTACGCTTTAGACGCAACAGCACCCCCAAGCTGTGACGATCAGAAATGTTCCCAGACATTGCCAAAGGTGCCCTACAAGGTAATATTACCTATGTAATTGAGAACTGCTGCCCTAAGAAAAACAGAGTACTTGAATTCCATTTTACCCTTCTAAACACGGGACAAGTCAGGGCCAGCCTAAATAAGTGTGTGTGTGTGTGTGTATTACATCTTAATTACATAAAACTTTATTCCAAAGCTCTCTTGAATACTATATAAACTCAGGGTTCATCTAACTTCATATTTCTATAGGATGGGAGAATTGGCTATTCTAATGTTCCTTTCATTCTAAAAATGTTTTCCAGGATTCTGTTCCTTTTACCACAGGGTAAAGAAAATTAATTGTTAAAAAAAAAAAAAGTCCCTTAAAGAACAGGATCCATTTTGTCCATGAATTTTTGTGTTCTGGAGACAAACATTATTGTTACACAAAATATCAAACTTCAAGAATTGAAACTCTGTTGAATTAGGAAGCTAAAATATGCCACCCATGGGTAGAAAATGGTTGAGCTAGATTATGTCTTAAAAACTGGAAAAGCAAATTGCTAAAGTAGATTTCCGGTAAATTATTTAATTCTGCTTAAGAATGGATATATTTCCTGATATGCAAATCTTCATATCACATCCTCCTATATCCATGAAAGCATTTCTGGCAGAAATTCTACCTTGTAAAAACAAAATACCATGTGTATTTTAGTTTAACCGTGTAGCATTTCTGTAGAAGTTTTCTGTTTCAGACTTTCAGACATTCAGAATGGCTTCTCCCTAGTAAGGTAAATGCTTTGTTAAATATGTCACAAGGGGGTGATAAACTGGTGGAATATTTACAGTTTCTTTGGAAGAACCTGCAACAAGTGAATATGCCAAACACTTTACCTCATGTGTTCAAGAGAAATGGTGTCATCATCATCTTTCACATATCCCATGAGATTTATTTCCAGTTTACATTGACTGTGAAACTCTGTTATCCCCTAGGAGTTATGCTTTATTTACTCCAGACAATAGGACACCGGCAACCCATTAAAAGTTGTAAACAGATCTTTCAAGTTCATCTGACATAGCGATTATAAAATATATTTCTTAGACAAGTTCCTAGGATTATACCAGGATAAAAATGGAGATCATAGGACCCCAGGAGGTTTCCGTATTGAACAATTGATCTGTTATCCAAAAAGAAATTACAAAGATCATGTTCAAAATCCCAGCAGAAAATTTAATGGGCAAATTGTTATTATATCCTAAAAAACCATTGATTTGAGGAATGCTTATCCCAGAAACATTCTTATCCTGAATGAGAGTAAATAAACACAGAATTAAATGAAAAGGGGGAGGGAGGGAAGGAAGAATGGATTATGGATGGCTGAACGGGGGAGGGATAGACGCAGATTGTAGGATACCAAATTTGAACCAAGACCTGTGTATTAAATTTTGCTTTTTATTTTATTTTTCAGCCAATGTTTTCAGTTGCGCCAAGCTTAGCCACCAATGCATCAGCAGCCTTTAATCCCTACCTGGGACCTGTTTCCCCAAGCCTGGTTCCAGCAGAGATCTTGCCGACCGCACCAATGTTGGTCACAGGGAACCCCGGGGTCCCCGTGCCTGCGGCTGCTGCGGCTGCTGCACAGAAGTTAATGCGGACAGACAGACTTGAGGTAGGAAGGCGTCACTGCTTCCTTGATGTGCTCCGTTCTGATTTTGACTTCTTTCGCGGCTGTAAAGGTTAAACAACACCGGAAGCAGAGATCTTGGTTTGGCGTTTGTGGAGCATTTTGCTACAATTTAGGTATGCTGCATTTGACCGATGTAGTGTGTATGAGAGCCACAGCATCCGTATGTATAATAGCGGACAGGAACTTGGACTCTGGGGTTAGGTAGCTTGTTACTTCTGAGCCTCAGTTTCCTCTTCCTTAACATGGAGATAATGACGGCCCTTACCTCAAGGAGTGTCTGCACACAGCAAATGCCTCCTAAATGTTTGTTGTTATTGTGGTTATTAAGAACAACCAAGGGGCACCTGGGTGGCTCGGTTGGTTAAGTGTCCGACGTCAGGTCAGGTCATGATCTCACCGTTTGTGGGTTCGAGCCCCATGTTGGGATCTATGCTGATCGCTCAGAGCCTGGAGCCCGCTTCCGATTCTGTGTCTCCCTCTCTCTGCCCCTCCCCTGCTCATGCTTGTCTCTTCTCTGTCTCTCAAAAATAAATACATGTTAAAAAAATTTTAAAGAAAAAAAGAACAACCAATTCTGTTTATCCCCTCACAATTGTTCTCATAACGATTTGCTCAGCTATAACCCACAAAGCATTTTAGAATTTATTATTGGGAATTTCCTCGTAGGCTTCACAGTAGTTTGGTTGGAATAGCACAGCAGCTTTGTGAAGTGTGCTCTTATGGAAATTGTTTAAGTTAGAAAGTGCATGATGTTCCATGTCTCAGAGTCGAAGATGATTAGATCTATCTGCTTTGCTATTGCTGCATGAAAATGAAATTAAGGAAATAAATCTTATATTGAAGGGGTCGTTCAGAATTGCAGCATGGCTATAAATTAATGGATTTGGTAAACCTCGGATGAAGAAAAAGATGCCAACATTACTGTACATTGAAGCTCTAAAACCTGGCATTCATGTCCAACTAAGGAACAAAATGACTTTTTCTTCTGGTTAGGACGAGGCGATAGTTTGGGGCATCTGGGGGGCTCAGTCGGTTAAGCGTCTGACTTCGGCTCAGGTCACGATCTCATGGTTTGTGAGTTCAAGCCCTGTGTCAGGCTCTGTGTTGACAGCATGGAGCCTGGAGCCTGCTTTGGATTCTGCGTGTGTTTCTCTCTGCCCCTCCCTGTGCGCGCGCGCGCGCTCTCTCTCTCTCTCTCTCCCCCTCTCCCTCTTTCTCTCCCTCCCTCCCTTCCTCCCTCTCTTTTTCCTTCTCTCTCAAAAATAAATAAACGTTAAAAAAAAATTTAAAGAAAAAAAGGATGAGGCAGTAGTTAGGGCTGAGAAGTTTTGGTGTTATTAGTTACTGAGAGAGAGGCAAAATAAGGCTGTTGTGTGAACATAATTGACCCTAATAATTCATCAGTTTAGTAGGAATTATTTAATAAGCAACAGATTCTTGTTGGTAGGGTTTTACTGCATTCATTGCAAAGGATCTCAAATTTCAAGGTAGTGGTAACTGCCACCACCTTTTTAGACGGTGGTAACAGCAGTTGATATTTATTGGATAGGATTTATTCTCTCTACCAAACACAGCATCAACCCATCACATGCATTGCCTAGTTAACCTTCAAAGCAATCTGCTGAGGAAGATGCTATGAACTCCATCTTTTGGGCAAGAGATTTAGGGGAAAGCAGTGGCAATACTTACTCAAGGTCATAGAAAGGATGCTCCAGTTGGGTGTGACCTCAGAACTCCATTTTTAAACACTGTTTAAATCTCTCATTCGCATACAAATGATAGCACAGAGAGGAAACAAGACATTTTGTCTCCCGTAGGTTCTTGAGAGTTTATTGTTTGTTCGCATGTTTACCTTTTTTGAATATTTTGGAAAAAGCTATTGACGAAGAGAGTACCATAAGGACACCTCACAAAGGACACGGAGACCTAATGGTGCACCCTCTGTGGACCAAGGCCCACTGTGTGCCGCAGACACCTTGACTTGTGGGTGGTTTGTCATTCTGCAGTTGGTTGCACTTGCTCATTATTGAACTAATGCTGTTTGCAGAGAACTTAGGGAGAAGTTTAGGAATGTTAAATATTTTTTAAAAAAATCACTAGATGCTTAACATGTGAGTCACCTTCCACCCTCCCCTGAACTTTCTCAAGCAAACCCCGAGTTCATAAGGCATAATTGTTGATTGATGGGAACCAAATAGGCAGACTGGGATGACCTTTAATGAATTAGTTATTGGCAGGAGATGATATTTAAAAATCTCCCTAATGGCTGAGCTGTGTGGTCGGAACTCTTATAAACCAATCTGACCACCGTTTTCGGTCTGTAATTGGTTGTATTTTGTATAGTGTTTAATATCAGATAAGTACTTTTGGGGCGTCTGGGTGGCTCAGTCTGTTAAGCGTCTTGACTTTGGCTCAGGTCATGATCTCACAGTTCATGGGTTCGAGCCCCACGCCAGGCTCTGCGCTGACAGCTCCAAGCCTGGAGCCTGCTTCAGATTCTGTGTCTCCCTCTCTCTCTGCCCCTCCCCCACTCGTGCACATGTGCTCTCTCTCTCTGTCTCCCCTCTCTCAAAAATAAATAAACATTTTTGAAAAATAATTTAATTACTTTTATCATTGGTTTTGGGGTTTTCTTGTGAGGAGCTCCTTTAGGTATTTTGTCTGTTTTCTGCTACAGTCACAACAGTTGGCTACTGCAGCCTGTCATTTCCTTTTAACCCAAATTCCTCTTATCTCAGTGCTTGATAGCGGTAGGGCAGCATCCTACCTTATTCTGGTTAACAGGATGTGCTGCCCTGTCACAGTTACAACCCGTTAGCATATGGCAGTGTGAAGCTAGGGGGCATGTCTTTCCGCTTGGCACTGTGACTTTAGACACTCCTGTCTTCGGGTTATTTCCTCTCATGCTGACTGCACAACATAGCGGGATCCAAAAGGCACGGCAGTAAGTGCACACACTTATTTACCAGTTTGCCACTCATATAGTCTTCTGGGTTTAAATCTATACTCTTGTTTTTGCCTCATGGAACTGTGAAGTACATGCTTGCATTTTGAGTTCCTTTTAAGGTGAAAAAAGTTTAAATCAGTTTAGATATTGGCCACCTGTTCCCGCTACTTCTTTCTCGCTTGCTGCTACAAACTGTTAGACCATAAGGAAATTAAAAATACCATAGATTATCAGCCTTCTGGTTCTTGTGTTTGGGAGAACTGACACATATTTACAGCACTCCCTGTGATACTACCAAAAATGTTAAGTCGAACAACAGGAATCCGAGAATTAGTGTTAGCAGTTTTGCTAATTAGATGAGTAAGCTTGGGTCAAGTTTTGTACCTTTTCTGAAATTCATATTCCACACATTAAACTTAGGGGATTGTACCAGATAATCTGTAAGCTAACCTCCAGTTAGAATATTCTAAAAGACATTGAAGTTGTCTTTTTGCTTTTAATGCCAGCCACAAGTTATTGTAAATGTTATTTAAACATAACATTTAAACAAGCATATAGAAATATATCAGTTTAAATATACAAATAGACATTACATGGTTTATTAAGTGTATAGATGTAAAACATACACACCGACTTTATATCAATATGCATGTCATCCATTCATTGTTGGATACCTTTTAAGAGACTTTGTAGCTGTATACTTTCTATATTGTAAAATTCAGTATTCATGGTGTTCTCTAAGGAGAGCAGGTATCGTAAATATTGGGCACTGAAATGAGGCTTTTAAAATTACATTTTTGACTTTGGGATACCTTTTTTGTAATTTGCAAGTAGCAGTTTATTTTCAGTGCTTATTTTAAGAAATTGTTGGGGCACCTGGGTGGCTCAGTCGGTTAAGCATCTGACTTCAGCTCAGGTCATGATCTCACGTAGTTTGGGGGTTCGGGCCCTGCATTGTGCTCTGTACTGATAGCTCTCAAAGCCTAGAGCTTGCTTCGGATTCTGTGTCTCCCTCTCTTCCTGCCTCTCCCTCCCCCTTCTCTCCCTCTCCCCCTCTCTCTCGCTCTCTCCCTCTCTCCCTCTCTCTCTCTCAAAAATAAGTACAAATCAAAAAAAGAAATTGTGAAAATATATAGGTACTAGAAAGGACTGAGGTTTTCAGTCATATCCTTACTTTATTATGAAGGGTTAGTAATTAAGAAAATTATTGTTTGACTTATCTTCAAGATAACGTAGTAATTTTTATGGTGCAAAAAGGATCCCTAAATGCATTCATTCCCTCATTTATTCAACAGTATCCAAAGGAGAACTATTGAACATCTTTCAAGTGAAAAGATACTATGAGGAATACCTTTGAAACCTTTTAACTGCGATCAGTAGCAAGAAGAGAGCCACATCAGAATAGTGCCATACTCACCAATGACACCCAATAACTTGTTACATGAATAAATGAGCCAACCAGTTAAATAATTAATCACAAAAAGATGCATGCCCTTATTCAGAGTTTAGTGTAATCCAACAAAGAAGATAACACAGGATAAATGTTTCACATTTGTTCACATTCTCCTTGGGAACATGTTTACATTTTGAGCATTCCAGCTACAAAACATGCCATCTTGTCCGTGCCCTGAGTCCCAGAGTGCTGTTTTTCAAGTTTAATGTGATTAGAATCACCTGGTATGATTGCTAAGCATGCGGGACCTCATCCCCATAGACTGATTCAGTAAGTGTTCAGTGGGGCTTGGGAGTCTTTTTCACAAATCTGCCAGCTGATCCTAAATGCAAATAGTCTATAAAATACTTAATCAACAGGATGCCAGCACCTGTTATTTAAGGCTTAACGTTTCATCATTTACCTTATGTACAGTTATTTGTGACTCAGAATTAAAAACCTTCCTCCTCCAAAACACTTAACATTCTCCATTTTGTTAGGTTGCTAAGAACACAGTGCACATAATGAAATAGTTCAAGTAAATGATTAAGGTCATTTATGCCACATAATAGTCTTAATCAAACAAAAAATAAGTCCACTGACCTTATATTTCAGAGGCTGATGAAGATATTAGATTGCTATTGGGTTGACTGCATCATTTCTATATCAACAGTCTGTATTCCAGGAAAGGTGGGCACGTACCTGGGCTTCTGCTATTTTTCAGTTGGAGTTTGTGCTAAAACAGATTAGTTTTGTGGCGCCTGGAAGGCTCAGTCGGTTGGGCGTCCAACTTCGGCTCAGGTCATGATCTTGCAGTTTGTGAGTTCAAGCCCCACGTCAGGCTTTGTGCTGACAGCTCAGAGTCTGGAGCCTGCTTCAGATTCTGTGTCTCCCTTGCTCTCTGCCTCTCCCCCTTCCCCGCTCATGCTCTGTTTCTTTCTCCTCTCTCTTCAAAAAAAAAAAAAAAAAAATTAAAGAAAGTTTTTAGAAATAGATTATTCTTGTGCTGAAAGTTTTATTCTAGTGACATAATCATGACACCAGTATATAATTTAGGCCACCAGATGCTGAACGCTCCTACTACTTATTGACACAGAAGAGTCTAGTGACTTTTTCCGTACAGGTGTAAGACAATATGGTACCTATTGACTACATATATAAAAAGAGCATTTAGAGCTAAATGAGGGTCAAGTATTTGTGGAAGGGATGCCTTGATTGAGATTTTTATAGGTGTTTAATGGATTTGGCATGATATATTGCATATAGAAGACATTTGATTCAAAATATGATTAGAAAAGCAGATGCTTTTAATAAGAGATTCCTATTGATAGGATTATTTTAATTTTGTATTTTTGTCAAGGGTGTTTGACTACTGCTTGTATGACATTTTAACTTCTTTAGAAAGTTACTAAGAAATAATCGAGAGTTTTGTGCACACAGGTCTAAGTAGTTTATTTTTAAAATCTCAACTCAGGCTGTAGAATGGCTCCTTACAATGTACTCACATCCCCACTTAAAACATCTAGTCTGTCGGTTACTACTTTGCGATTAGTTTGTGTTTTGTTTGGGAGATGAAGAAGTTATAAGTTGTTTAAAATACTGTAACTCCTAAGCTTAACCACTCACTTTTGCTCTTCTTTTACTCATTTCTTCATACAAATTAAATCTAACATGTTCTGTATTTTCATTTATTTACCAAAAGTGACAAAAGTTAACTGTAGATTTGAGCATTTTGACATATTGATGACCTTGTTTCAGAGTTGTATTTTCCTGTCCTGTTGGTTTATACATTCACTCATAGGAATGAATAAATGAAAACCTGAAAATGGAAGGATTTTTTTAGTTGGCCACTCCTATATATTCAGATTTGATTTTTTTAATTACATGGGGTAAAGTGATAAATTCTTAGCTGTATTATCTGTAGAAATATGCATGTGTTCTCTGGCCTAATGATCGAGAGGGATTCTGCCTGTTAAATTTTAAAGACAACTCCCATTTGATCTTAACAGAAATCCACTGAGGTAGCTGAGGTGGGTATCTTTTTTTTTTCCCCATTTTTTTAGAAGGAGAAAAATGAAGTTCACATGGGCCAGATTTGTACAATTATTAGATAACAGATTGAAAGTAGATATCACATCATCAGAGTTCTTTCTTGGGAATTTAGTTATACAGTCTACTAAGATCGTTGCCCATAATCACCAGAATTTTAAAATGTGAAGATTAGAATCCGTTTTGAGGTGAAAATATGGATGATTTCTTGGCATTAGATTATATACTCATGACCATTAATGCTGTAGTTACTTGGATAAAATCATTGATTATCCAGTATTCCTTGTTTAAAGTTTCATATAGCTTAAGCTTCATAGAAAATAAAGTCTATGATGTTTATTATTGAACAATAGTTACATATATTTGTAAGCTCCTTAAATATTAATATACATTTATATATAATATGGTACATGTTATATACTATTATATATATATATAAGCTCCTTATATATATATATATATAAGCTCCTTAATATTTGTCATTAATGTTTAAATTGACTTCCCAAAATATTAAAATAGTCCTTGTTCCCTATTGTAATATGTTCTGTGTTCTGCTTTTGGAAGTTGTTTTTCAAAAATGACTGCCTTAAATATGGCAAGCACAAAACATACTACCTCAAGGAGATCTTTCCTTAATGAACATGCAAATGACTGTCCGCTTTGACTAGTTCAAGAGTTGGCATTAATGTTTTTAGAATCCCAATGCCTTAACTTGCAGAACATTGCTGAGTTTAATACTACTTATAAAACCTATCATTATTCTGACCTTTTGAAATATGTTTGTCACATTTGTAAAAACAAACAAAAAAACCTAGAGGTCAAATAACAGAACTATTTATTTTAACAAGATTTGCATTGTATGTTTTCAGCTAATCTATACATTAGCTTTCTCTGTATTCATGATTTCATAGCTGGTAAATGTAGGAACTAAATAGAACCTACGATGTCTGATTCTAAACTCTATTTTCTACTCACTCTACCACTGCTGCTGTTTAATTAACAACAACAACAACAACAACAAAGGTTTACATAGAATTAAGTCACATTCCTTTGGGAAGTTTTTCTAAGTACTTTTGATTTTTTTTAAAGTTTATAATTATGTCATAGATGGTTCTGGAAATGGATGTTAATATTTAAAGGTGTTCAGTGAGGGGTGCCTGGGTGGCTCAGTCGGGTAAGCATCCAACTTCAGCTCGGGTCATGATCTCGTGGTCTCTGAGTTCGATCCCTGCATCAGGCTCTGTGCTAACAGCTCAGAGCCTGCAGCCTCCTTCAGATTCTGTGTCTCCCTCTCTCTCTCTCTGGTCTTACACTTTGTCTCTTTCCGTGTCTCAAAAATGAATAAATATTAAAAATAATTCAAAAAAATAAAAATGTTTGGTGAATATATTCATTAAAATGATGGCTTTAATGTTAAAGGAACCTATTACCTATTACCTATTTCGTATGAAATTTTATAAAACTTATCTGATATACAAAACAAATCCTGTCGAGTAAAAGATTCAACAAACATTTTCTTGATTGAATCACATTATGTGTTTAGCTAAATAGATGGAATTATTTTAATCTGTTTGAAAACCACTTACCAAAGTATAAAAAGTGCTTATATTTGTTGACTCACTAATGCCATTTCTGCAGATGTAACCTTAGAAAATGATTTTTAAGTGTCTATGTTCATAAATATATCCCTTGCAATATTTGTAATATGAGAATATTGGAAATGATCTAGATGGTCTCTGATAGAGTTACCTATATTCTGCACATCTGTTTGATGGAATTTAATGTAGCCAGCAAAAATGATCACTCTAGACACTATATGTTAGTAAAACAAAAAAATGCTTACATACACTGTTGAACAAAAACAGGTCACCAAGTAGTAGCAGTACCATAATTACAAGTATTTGAAAAACACATGCCTGCAGAGGACTGGATGAGAAAAGCAAAAAACCACAATGTTGTTAAAGGATTTTCAAACCTCATTTTACCTGTTGTGTTTTAAATTCTCTGTATGGTAAATCCTATAGTTTCTTATCCGGATTTGAATTCTGGCATTAAGTTTACTGAAGTTTGTCCGCCAGGTATAATTTGCTAATATGAAACCACATCTAAGAGATTTCTTTTGAGGATCAGCATAGTCTGATGTTTTCTTGAGTTCCTCAGAGAAACCAGGCCAAACTCAAATTCAGCAGTCAGGGGATGGATCCTGTTTTGTTGGTGGTGATTATTAGAGAAAAAGGTGTCTTAAGAGCATTGGGAAACGTGTTCTCTTCAGGAAGGTACCAATGGTGTAGACACATGCCGGGCACTTGGCAAACCCCTCCAGCCCCTCTGCTATACAGCTCTCAGCAGTACAAGTGTTCACAGGAGATTTTCTATCTTTTTTCTTTATTTTTTTCAAAGGCAAAAATAATGAGAGAACAGCTATTTCAGTTTATTTTCTTCTGTTCCATTTCTCATGTCAGGAGCACTCTAAGCGAGAAAAAAAATACAAATAAGTAAAAAATGCATATCATGCAAAAGCAGTGGACTAAATTCTTTGAAGCTTTGAAAAGGCTGGTTTTAGGACACATTCTAAGTGGAATGCTAGCTATCAATTCCACTTAAATAGATTTAAAGTTCTCCTGAATTGCATCTTGCAAGATATAAAGAGTAGAAAACGATAAGAAACTGATCATTAACCTATAGGAAGTGTGCACGTGCGCGCGCGCACACACACACACACACACACACACACACAAAGCAAATAGCAAGGAATGAGAAAGTGTATTAGACCATTTGTAGGGGTGCCTGGGTGGCTCAGTCAGTTAGGCCTCTGACTTTGACTCAGGTCATAATCTAGCTATTCATGAATTCGAGCCTCGTGTCAGACTCTGCTGACAGCTAAGAGCCTGGAGCCTGCTTCATATTCTGCGTCTCCCTCTCTCTGCCCTTCCCCTGCTCACCCTCTGTCCCTGTCTCTCTCTGTCTCTGTCTCTCTCCAAAGTAAATAAAACATTAAAGAAAAAGACCATTTGTATGCAATCTGAATATAAGTTTTTATCACCAAAAATAAGAAGAATGTTGAGACAGAAAGAGAAACAAAAAATCAAAATCAACCTGGCACCCAGGTTGTTATTTTGGGAGAATGACGCTCAAACTTCTGGCACAGGCACGCCTAGCATACTTGTTTTTGGAAAACAACAAATCTTAGATTTTAATAGTTGTGAAAAAGCTCACCGTCGGACCTTTCTTGTTGGTGTGGCAAAGAGTAAGATAAATTGAAAGATAGGGTGTTAGTTCACCTGCGGCCAGGTTCCTTGTGACCATGTTCGAGAAAGCAGAATTCCTGGAGAATTCAGCCCAGAAGTGTGCAGTCACATAAAGTTTCCTACTGCATGAGACTGCCCTGACATAGATTTGCTTACGTGGAAAAACAGCCTTTTTGTTCGCATGTCAGTCTAAATTTAGCATCAGTTTCATATACGTACATGAGAAGTTTTTTATTCTCATTTAAGTGTGTCTCTCTTCCTGTCTATTTTGATGAGCCTAATTCAGTAAGTGCTGGTTAGGGACTGGGGATTTGTGGGGTAGAAGCTTTGTTGCTAACACTGGTGCCCAACCAGCATGGAGGGCAGTCGTTCTGGGTAACAGCTTAATCACTATCAAATTATAAACTCCTGGTTATCCTTGTTTTCTTATGTTCAAGAAGACAATTGCAATGAGAAAAGGGCTCTTCTGTAACCTCCTAAGTCATCTTTGGATTCTTAATCTCTCTCAGAGTGTCTGGCCTATAGTATTTCTTCAGTAAATTTTTTAAATTTAATAAAGCGAATGAGATGATGAATAAAGTTGGCTCATTGCTGCCTATGTGGAATACAAAGCTTCAGCTAGCTTGAGGTTTAAAAATAGTGCAAGATGTCATTTATAATGCTGTTTTTAAGATGTAGCATGATACAAATTATAGTGGCCTTTTTTAAAGGAAGCACTTTGCTCAATGTGGGATATGACTATAAGAGGGAAAAGTAGTAGAATTAAATGTGACCCTTTTATGTACACATAGCCAAGAAAACCCGTGCCTTTTAAGTCTAACAGGGTTCCCGTTTCTCTTTCTGGCTGTACTGCAAAATAAAATGCTTGGGGTCTGTGTACTTTGTCAGTTTGTGAGAAGATAGGTGAAGAATAAAAACTGTTTCCTTGAAGCAAGAAGTAGGAACATGAAAATATCAAAAGGACATTCTGTGTTTTAGATGGCCCTCTTGTGGTAAAAAGGTCACACTATCCCAGATGGAGACAGTGCTAGAACTCCCCTGCTGGAGCAGCCCTCATGACAAACTATTAAAGTTTGAGTAAAATAAGAGGCAAAATGGAGCAGACACATGAGAAATAATCCATTTGCACCGTTTCCCCAGGGACTCCATCCAAAATTCATAGATGTAAAGCAAATAAACAAGAATCTTTTTCATCTGCTTTATATAGCTACCAAGTGAATCTCTAATCAAAAAAAAAAAAAATAGCTCTCAGAAACATTTGACGACAGAGCTATCAGATTTTACTTTTTACACTTTTACTTGTAAATAATTTCACATTAGCACAGAAGTTGCAGAAACAGAACCGTGAGTTCCTACGTATCCTTCCCCTAGCTTACCTACATATTAACAACTTGCATGATCATGTTCTCACTTCCAAAACAAATTAGTGCAGATATTCTGCTATTAACCAATCTGCAGACCTCAGACAAATTTCACCAGCTGTCCTACAAATAGCCTCTCTCTGACCCCAGGATCATTCAGTCTGTGACAGTGTCTCATCGTTATTTGCCTTTCATGACCTTGACACTTTGGAAGAGTACTAATCAGTTATTGTGTAAAACCTTCTTTCATTTCAGTCTGTCCCATGTTTCCTGATAATTAAATGCAGGTTATGCATTCTCAGCAATAATACAATGAAAGTGATGTGGTGACCTTTTTTTCCAGCGTGTCCTATGAATCAGTAGATACACGATGCCATTATGTCTTCTGATTGGTGATATTAATGTTGATCACTGGGTTAAAGTGGCATCTGCCAGTCTTCTTCACTGTAAAGTCACTATTTTTCCCTCGGTAATTAAGAAGTATATCCACATGGTATAAATTAGATCTTTACCATAATTCGTATTAAAAATGCATTTTCTTTCTCATGGAAATTTCACTGAACTTAACTTGTGTTAAGTTTCACTGAGCTTAACTTGTGTACTGAAGGAGGAACTTTTCAAGTTATTTTGTTCTTTTTTTTTTTTTTTTTGCAAATGGTCTTTTCCCCTTTCGTGTGTAGCCCTCTACCACCTTTACGTTAAAATCTGCAGAAAGATTGTATTTGCCCACGTTGTTGACCAAGTCCCATGCACTTCATGACCCCCGTAGGTATGTCGAGAGTACCAGCGTGGCAACTGCAACAGAGGAGAAAACGATTGTCGGTTTGCTCACCCCGCTGACAGCACAATGATTGACACCAATGACAACACAGTGACCGTGTGTATGGATTACATCAAAGGCAGATGCTCACGGGAAAAGTGCAAATACTTTCATCCTCCCGCACATCTGCAAGCCAAGATCAAGGCCGCCCAATACCAGGTCAACCAGGCTGCAGCCGCTCAGGCGGCAGCCACCGCAGCTGCCATGGTGAGTAGGGACATCAGCTCTCTCTTGTTCGCAGTCAGTACAGCAGAGTGAATGACTAGATCTGACTACAAGCTATTCATTTATTAACCTTAATTTTTTTTTACTTTTTATTTTTATTTTTTGCTGAAGATATGTTTGTTCAGGTATCCCAGACAATACATAACGAAGTTACCGTTCACAGATGTGAGGGTAACTCCTTAAATAGTTCAGATTGCTCCTACCTGTGGCCTAACTCTTAATCCTCTGTCTTATTCTGGATATAGGGTTTCTGAAATTTCTGCTTTGTAAAGAACACCTGTCTCCTCTCCGATTTAACGATACTGCCATTTCCAGTCCTCTTATTTTTTTTTTTTTTGTGTGCCATCTAATCAGCCATTGTTCTCCTTCGGTGTGTTCTTTTGCACATCAAGGCTCTTCTCTCCATAGATCTTGCTTTTAACAATAACATAATCTGGAACTGTTTAGGAGAGTTGCTTAACCAAAATCGTTTTTAGGATTAGCTACAAGATTTTGAACAATGTGCTATCTAGATCGTCTTAAATAACATTGTGGCATAAATGCAATTGTAACACTAGAGAAGCTTGACTATGCCATTATATAGAAAGGAGAAAGCAGTACTCAAGGAAGAAATTGGATCATTTAGAACAGAAACCTATATTCTTAAGGTAAATTTCAATGTGATCTAATAGCTGATTTTAATGAGTCCATTCTTTGTTCTTTGCTTAGCTGTTTTAATGTTGTCCTTTTCTTTACATAAATATATATGACTTATACATTAAAATAGTCATAAAAAACACTGTGTGGTTTTCACAGCACAGTAAAATAATCACGAGAGAGGTCTTTTCTGTGTTTGTTTATGGATACTTGAGCAAAAATACAGAAGGCAGACTCTCTCCGCCTCTCTACCTTTCACTCTTTTTTTTTTTTCTGTTAGAGTATCTTGTTTGTAATTAACTACAAAGAGGAGTTATCCTCCCCATAACAACTCAGTAGTGCCTTTATTGTGCATGCTTAGTCTTGTTATTCGTTGTATATGGCATTCCGATGATTTGTTTTTTTATTTGTTTTTTCTCACCTACCCAAAAATGCACTGCTGCCCCCATGATGCACCTCTGCTTGCTGTTTATGTTAATGCGCTTGAACCCCACTGGCCCATTGCCATCATGTGCTCGCTGCCTGCTAATTAAGACTCAGTCGGCTGTCAAATCACTGAAGCGACCCCTCGAGGCAACCTTTGACCTGGTACTATGACCTTTCACCTTTTAGCTTGGCATGTAGCTTTATTGTAGATACAAGTTTTTTTTTTTTTATCAATTTAAAAATATATATTCCTTTTTCTGTTGTAAAATTATAAAGTACAGTGAAAAACTGAGTGTGGTTTCCTGAAAAAATTAGTGGAAAGACTCTACTGTGAGTACCTGGACGGATATCATACAATGAAAGATTCCGAAAGCCCAGCAGCCCACATTCAGTTTAACTGCATTGTAGAATGTTCTAGTGAAATACTTTAAGGACATTAAAAATGTATTTTTGACTGTATATTTATGTACCTGTTCGGTTAGCATGGCTTTAGTAATAGAATTGTTTATTTTTTAAAAATATTTATACAAGTTCAGTGTTTAAGAAAAAAAAAAAACTTGCATGCTCTGGGACATTTGCATGTCTAGGTAGGTCTGGGGGGAGGAGGAGAGTGGGATGAGGTTTATTTTACCTGTTCCAGTCATTCTGTACGATTAACTATTAACATCGCTTATACTCGTCAGTGTCCTCATGGAGCTCGCAGTGCGGCTTTTCTTCTTGCCCCAAACCAGTGGCTTCTCACAGGAAGCCTGAAGCATTATGGGACTTAAAACACTTTAACACATGATAACATGTGCTCTCGTCCTAGTGGGTTGTTGTTTTTTTTGTTTTGGTTTTGGGTTTCTTTGGTTTTTTTGGAAAAAAATAATGCTTCCTTTAAAGCTTTTATCTTGCCTTTTTTTTTTTTTTTTTTTTGGATCCCCTTTAATTTTTGTTGATTGGAATCCTACCCCACCCCCCGGGTAGTTCAGTGCTCTGCTGCTTGCTTGCTCATGCTTCCTAACAATTTTAGCCTTCAACTGATTTTTCTTTTTTCTTTTTCTCTTTTTACTGGTATTTGTTTTTTATACTCGTTCACTAAACAGGGAATTCCTCAAGCTGTACTTCCCCCATTACCAAAGAGGCCTGCTCTTGAAAAAACCAACGGTGCCACCGCAGTGTTTAACACTGGTATTTTCCAGTACCAACAGGCTCTAGCCAACATGCAGTTGCAACAACATACGGCATTTCTCCCACCAGGTAAGGGGGCTAAGCTTGTTCGTGAGCGAATCTGGGGAGCTGCAGAGAGCTATGCTGGTAGAGCAGATAGGCCAGGCCCCCAGTGTGCTGTTAGCCATAGATAAGTTGCAAGGTAAGGTGGTCCACAGTAGCAGCTGAACTGAGGTATCTTATGTGGTTTTCCTTAAACGCGAAGAATCTTAGCATAATGAGAAGTGGATCGAAGATCATTGTGGTGTTTTATAGATTTATTTTTGTTTGTGTAATTCGGAATTGAAATATAGTTCTCTTTTTTTTTCTCTTTTCCTCAACACCGTTTTATGTCTGTCAAGCTATTTTACGACATTCTCCTGCTGTAAGACCCCTTTGCCTTCACGATTCCAGAGTCCATTTGAATTCTATGAAATGACACTTCCAGTTTTGCTTTTTATTTTTCAGCCTTTTTGTTTTTGAGGTGGAGAGTAAAAGAAAACTGACTCTGATCCAGAGCTTCTAAAAAGTGTGGCAATCAGTACATTGCTTAAAATCATTATTTGCTCATGAGCTGATACTCAGAGAGTTCTAAGTGCTCAGGGAGATTTTTTCTACTAATGAGTTATATATACATTTGTGGCTTCATTGGATTTAAATGTAGTCACATAAACATACTGTAGAACTATCCACAAGGCTATAAAACTTAGAAACATTAATCAGTCATTTAATTACCTGAAATGTATTAATTTTACTCACCCTCCATTTACTTCAGAAAATACATGTTAAACTTCTTATGGTCTTGAATTCAACTAAGCAAAGACTCTAATCCCAAATTCCTCTTTCCCTCTTAACTTTTCTAAAATAATTACCAAGGGTTCAGAGATTTATTTAATAAAATAATTTTATCACTAATTAAATTAATTATTGATAAGGTATATATGTCAGAAGTCCAGCACGATTAGTATATTATGCTATATTGATAGCACTTAAATGCATTAGGTTCATAATGCCATGAGAGAATGTGAGAATTTATTTTTGAATAGGGAACAAAAGAATAAATTATATTCACATTAGTTTTTACTGCTGAGCACAACTTTTATACAGTGCATCTCTGAAAGCTGGCCCTCCATATGTAGAATATGTAACAAGATTCAGTGAACTGGGGTATATGGAGTATTACATGACTTATGATGCATTATGCCTTAGGCACCATGGATAAAATATTTCTACTTAGGAAATAGTTATCTATCCATTTGCAGTTTGTCCATTTTATGATACAGATTAGATCATTTTGATCTGTAGCATATTTATTGCATTCTGAGGGGAAAATCACATTTCTCTTACATTTTATAAGGTTAAAAGTTTTTTCTCAACATATATAGGTTTTCAGAGGTTTCCAGAATTTAATCTTTTTGTTTTTATATAAATTGCCATGCCCCTAAATTGATGCCATCTTCATCAAATGATCTATCAAGTTTTCTATAGTCAGATCACTAAAAAAGTTTTAAGGGATTGTAGGTAATTACCATAATCTCTTTGAAGAAGCTAAAGATTATTTTTGTCAGCTTATTTCATTGAGTAAAACATTGCCATTAGAAGTGAATTTATTTATTTAACATCTATAAATAAAAAAATCTAACTTCCCCCATACATTATTTAGGGAAATCTAACATTTCAGTCTTAATAAATGGGATTTACGTTAGTTTCTCCAACAACATTCAAAGACTAAGGACTTTTCTAAATAAGCATAACCATTCATTGCCTGATATTTATGACAGTAATCTCTCCCTAGAAAGGCTTTTAGTCTGTGGATAAGACAGAACAAAAGATACTAGGTAAGGATCAAGTCGGCGGGAGGGGGGAGATCAGTAAACACATTTGTAATTCAAAATCATACTTATCTCTTCTGGAAATGGAGCGTTCTTAACATAAATAAAGTGTATCACAGTATATGGAAATGTGCTGAAAATGTTAAGATATATTTGCATTTTATAATGAATTTTGCATCAGAGATACTCTATATTTTGTTCTTGATACTTCTAATCAACATGACATAAAATTATTACAATAATATAAAATTACGTTTATTTGTAAGCTCGCTTTAAAGGCCTTAACCTTTATTAGTCATATAATCAGAAGTAGGTAATACCTTCATCATTCTTTTAAAATATTGTCATTATTTGTCACGTTTGCCTATGTCCAAAAATTTGGCTCTATGACATTTAAAGCTTAAAATGGATAGCCCATCTTTACTGTTGCCAAACCACTTTGTCAGACAGCCAGAAAGGAAAGAAATCTGATGCAGAGAATGTAAACTAAAATGCATTAGGGGCCAGGAAGGATATATAAACAAATGGAGCAAGAAATAAATTAGGAGCTGTGGGGTCTGGAAGGCACTGGGGAGCACAGGCCCAATCTAAAGGGGATGCTGAGTGTTTTGACTTATCCTTCTATTGCCTCAGTGAAACATTGCCTGGCAGGTTGTACCTGTTGTACACTGCACATCCTTTGTGGCTCCATTTACATTATAGGGTAGTTGTGTCTCTGCCTCCCATGGTTGGTTGTACAGACCGGCACAATCTAATGTAGGGGCCCTGATGCCCAGTATTGCCAGATTTTTAAAATTTTTTTCCCAGATATTTACCTCATTTGGATGGTTACGTATGAAATTTCTCAGATTAAAAAAAATGTTAGAACTAATTCAGTTTTTTAAATGCCCTTTGAGAACTACAGGAAATCCATCCTACCACACATTTGTGTAATCTCCTATATAATACCTGGGAAAAAGGACGTTTATTTTCCAAACACTGTATTATTCTGCAGATGACTTATATGATTAGAGCACCCCATCTGCCCACAATATAATGATTTGGAAGGTATATTCTGAAGGCTTTTTTGGAATGAAAAGAAAATGGAAGTTGTTTGTTTTTTGCAACTTAGAGTTTTAGAGCTCTGTAGTCTCTTACTTCGCTAATAACCTAAGGGATATATAGGTCAATTACACTGAAATTACAGTGAAGCACAGTTGTTTCAGTCATTGGAGGAGATAACTATGTATACAGACTGGGCTGCTGGCAAAAGATCAGGGTTCAGTGGCAAGCCAGGTAACTAGCTAAAAACAATTAATAACTTTTAATAACAGAATTGGACTTATGTGGCATCTCCTCATCTATCATCCGTCCACGCATGCTTCCATCCAATCATTTATCCATCTGTCCTTCCAACCACCTATCCCTTCTCTCCTCTTTTCCTCCTTCCCTTCCTTCCTCTTTTCCTTCCTCTCCCTTCCCAGTTTTCCATCCATCCATCTACCCATCTACCCACTCATTGATCCATGCATCCCTCTGTCTCCCCATCCATCTATCTCTCCATCCACCCATCCACCCATCCACCCATCATCCATCCATCTCTCCATCCACCAATCGACCCATCCTCCCAACCATCCATCCATCCATCCATCCATCCATCCATCCATCCATCCATCCATCCATTGAATCAATTCACATATACTGTATGCCACATGGTATGCCAATATTCACATTGGAGATGGCAAATTTATGACCCAAGGGCTAAATCTAGAATCCAGAAGTGTCTAAGAGTGTTTAAATAAAAACAAAATGTAAATCCTTTACAGGGTGTGCGTACTATCCAATTCCAAACCCCACAACTAGATATTGGCTTTGGGCCCAGTATTTTTTACACAGTATGTTCAAAAGAGCTACCTTTATTGAGTATTTGCTCTGTGCCGCACTGCACTGGATACTTAATATACATTATCTCATTTTTTTTTCTCACAACGACCCCAAAAGGTTAGCGTTAATACTCCCATTTTACCAATGGGTAATTTGGAACCCAGACAGGTCCAATGATTTGCTTCAAGTTGCATGACTTACAAGGTTTAGACAGAACTAGAAATCAGGTCAGGTGGGTTTGACTTAGTCTCTCACAATCTGTGAGCTCTTTAATTGAAGTCCTCAAAAATGATTTGGCTTAAAAATGAACTAGGCCTTACTGATACCCTGACTTCATGATTGGTGCTTTTATACCCTCCATCTCATTTAAAAGTAAATACAAATACTGGATTAAATTCACATCCAAGCTTCTTTTTTAAATTTTAGAGATATACTACTTTTTAAAAAAATCTTCGTCCTTTAAAACTCAACTAAATATTCGTACAGTTTATGCATAATCTAGGGTCTACTTATGTTGTAGGTATGGATTTCACCCTCAAAATTAGAGTAAGAAATACCACTTTTATTTACATCACTTTATTTTCTTGAATTCAAATGAAGTCAAACTTTAAACTCTAATCTAACTGGGAAATCAGATGCCCTGACTGGGGTCTAATCACTGGGATTCAGGACCGTCTTCTTACATCTTCTCTTCCCTCCTATCCCCACCCCTAAAGAGAGGTCCTGTCCCATCCAGTAGCGTAGACAGGATGCCCGTTCTGCATTCTTCAGTCAGCATTGGTCACTGCTGGTCTGATAATGGCCCATGCTTACATGGTCATGGTGAGACATACATTCCAGGGTTCCCGTGGCTGCCTTGGTGCAGGCCTCTTTGCCTCAGCCCCTTAGCCTCATAAGCAGTCTGCTCCCTTGACAGCCTGTGCCCACGCGGCTATTATGGAAGAACAGACTACGAACCCGGCTACTCACAGACCCTGCAGACTCCCTGCCTCTTTCTTTCCTTTCCCTTCTCCTTCACCATTTTTGCCAACTTACTATCCTCAGAAGCACACCTCTCTTCTCTCCTCCTAGCATATTGCCCTCTGTGGGCTGATGATTTTTTTAAAAAAATCTAAAAATAAGTTTGCTTTCAGCAACTTTGGCTTTGGCTTGTGTTATAACTTACCAGACACACAGAAACAGAAGGCCAGGAAATTTTCCTGGAGGGGGAGGAGTGAGAAGGGAGGTGGCAAAGGGATGGGGCTGTTTTTACAGAAAAAAACAAAACAAAACCAAAAATTCTCAGCTTGTCGCTTTAATTATAATTAATGAAATTAATGCAGACAGTTTACTTGCAACTTTGCATAGGATTATAAATCAGGCTAGCAAGTCTGAATCCAGCTCCCCACAATGTATAATCTCTGTACACCTTGGGTTTTTGTTTTCATCTATAAAATGGAGATAATGTGATTATTTCATAAGGTTGTGTTTAAATGAGTTTTAAACTAACTTCATAAAACATTCTCTTAAAGCACTATCATAGGCAGGTCTAAGAGTTAGGATAAAGCCTGTAGTAAATAAATAAATAAAGCCTGAAGGTTTTATTTGTTATTTCTTAAATTCAGCAGTGCCATGGAATAGAATTCAAAACATCAAATAGAAACAGAAACAAACTGTGTGAAGCTATTGCTGTTTTGGATATCAGTTTTGAGAATAATTCAATTGATTGTGAACTTTTAGTCCCAAATGATACACATTTTAGAGGACTTTAAGTCAGCTTAATACTTCTAATCATAAATAGGCTTGAATTACCACATCCAAGTTCAGACCTCCAACAAAATCTCCATTATCATTCTTTTTCTCTCTTCTACTTCTTTCCCTTCTCCTTGAAGTAATTTTAACTGTGCATATACCACATTTGCAAATTACCTTCCTACTTGTTTTCCCTGCATCTTCCAATAGGAATGCATTCCTCAGAAACACCTCATTCTGCTATGCAAGTTATCTTCATAGGGGAAATTTGAAATTGACAAACGCATTCACTGAAAATTTTCCTTGTGTTGAAAATTAAGGGAAAAATTTCAATTGGCTTTTTATGCATCATTATTAGTAAATCAACCCATTTGATGTAAAGATGGATATTATGGTCATTTCAAAGTGATTTTTGGTCTTGGTAAGTGGGTCCTACAGCATTATGTCTTCGTTTTTGTGAGTTATTGCACCTGGCTAGTGTTTTCATTGCTGCCTTATGTTTATTTGCTGCGAATCCCTCTCTAAACTGTGTGCATTGGTTATAATGGTAATGAGGAAGGTAATTCAAACTAAAATTCCAATCATAGAAGCTTTAGGCTTTTAGTCAGCTAGGATGGTTAACTCACTTTCTGCATGTGCAGACTAAATTATGTATGGGATGAAATATAATAGGCAAATTGCAGCATAATAATAAATAGTAAATTTGAAACCCATTACCTGTACAGTATTTAAACCGGCTTTACTATTCCTTGAATACCCCCTTATTGCTTTTCCTTCATCTTTTCATCCTCTCTTTCCCAGTCAGCCCTATTGCCCCACCTAGAGAGGATAATGATTTCACCAGCTCTAGACCCAGGATTAAATTTCGCTTGCTCTACTGTCTCACATTAACGTCTTTGTTATTAGTGGTCTGTTGTTGTTCTCTTCCACAAGTCTGACTCGTAGTAGTAGCAAATTAGATAGAGATCTTCAAGCGTCTTAAAAACTGCCTGTCAGGGTAATATTACTCTACCTGGGCGGATGCCTCTCTAGCTCTGTTACCAAGTGTAATCACTGATCACTGTGGCCACAGCCTAATTGTGATAACAGACTAATTGCAGCTGTTACAGGGACGCCAGTTCAGTAATCCTTGTTTCTCAATGGCAGCTTTGTTTTGTAGGGCCATCTCCGACAAGACTCAATTGGCAGATATTCGTCTAACAAATGTTCATCCCAGATGCTGCTAGTGTTTAAGTAGGATGTGCCAAGATTTAGATAGAAATATAAAATCATTTGATATTTTAAAACCTAGAAATCTAAAATAATCTCATAGAAAGAACAGTAGTTCGTTATGTGGGGAAGTGCCCTATACTCGGTAAAAAGAAAAAGATAAAATTATATGTTGCAGTGTTTCTATGTCAGAGAGAACAGGGACTATATACATAATAGTTTAGCATCACAGTTGAACATTTGAAACCTCAATGCCAGTACCCCATGTGTGAAATTGTGTGTGTGTGTGTGTGTGTGTGTGTGTACATACATACACATACATACACATTATCTCCCATTCAGGGTTTTGATTGAAGTCTAACTTTTTTTTTTTTTTGGTATGTGAAATATTCAAGAACATTTGCTATTCCAAGAAGTCCTGAAGGTCTAAACCAGCAGTGAAGACCAGTCTGTTTCCCCAGATCCCTATTAATTAAACCAACTTGGGACTTAAGAGTATATCCTCTCTAAATGTTTGCCTACATTGAAATTCCAAACAAAGGCAATGCAGAAGTTTCACTTTCCCTTTATGCATACTTTATTTCTTGGTATCCCTCCAAATAAAATCCCTGTATGGTTGGATGATCACAACCCCTTCCATGTCTGTGTGGTTGCTGTACAACGAACAGATATAACGAACAGGGAATGAAAATGAGTGTTTTGGTTTCATTACATTGTTAAGCCAGTTTTGTGCATTGGATGATCTACCATTTTAATAATAAATAATTTCTCTAATTATTTAACATGTGCTCAATATAAAGAAAATGTTAATCCATTCATATGTTAAAGTCAGAAATAGCAAAGCCGCCAGATGGCTAGTAACCAGATTAAAACAAAACAAAGTACAATATTATTTTTAAAAGAATTAAGCGAGCTTAAACTTCTCCCCCAAATACTTTTACTTATAGGCAGCAATTAGGAGAAACAAAGTGTACCAGCACACAGTTAAACTGGCTTTTACTCTTCACTTGAGACTAGTTCTAATTGATCACTGTGCTATTGTATGATTTGATTGTGCTGACAGTTACATGCCACTGTTCCCATAATAACAATTTTTCTTCTTTGTTCAAATGAATTTCCTAATTACACGTGTGATGGGATGTTTTAATTCTTTTCCCTTTTCAAATCCACCTTCCTGTTGCAATGCATGATGGGCAGGCTCAATATTGTGCATGACACCCGCTACAAGTGTTGGTAGGTGCCAGCTTTGTTTCTTGATTATCTTAAACCTATGGTGCACCTCACAGCCCCTCAAAATCCACTGCTAAGTTTAACTTTTATCTATTGGGCAAGTCCATTTCCCTTTTACTAACACCTGTCAATTAAATGCCATTTTCTATTTAATTGACACGGACTCACATAAATGTTTTCTTTACACACAAGTTTCCTTTAGTCACCTCTGGTGGATTTTGATTGGACTATGAGTTCTGGTGTGTAAAAAAAAAATCTATATCATAAAAGTAATATGTTGTATATTTTTGTAATAATAAATAAGAAAAAATACTTTCATTCAAACAGATAACTGTATATATGAAGTAAATACCTGTATTTTGACTTAGATTTTGAATGTCTGACTGTGAACACTATATAAAATTCTTGTTTTTGACGTAGCAAATTAAGCCTGTTTGTGTCAATTTTCTTGATTTGATGGTAACAAGCTTTTTTCCCCCTTTTTTTTCTCTTTCATCCCCCTTCCCCTTCTCTCTTTGGAATGTTGTCCTGCTTTGCGCTGTGATTGCATGTCACTCGCTGGTGATGATGTCCCGTCACATGGCTTATTGCTGTGATAAATACCATGCCCAATTATCTCCTCCATGTTGCCATGGTTTCCATATTGCTACACTCTTCTGTATGTTTGCTTATATGATTTTCCCTCCGAAAGTTCCCATGGTGCACGGTGCTACGCCAGCCACTGTGTCCGCAGCAACAACATCTGCCACAAGTGTTCCCTTCGCTGCAACAGCCACAGCCAACCAGGTTTGCTAATTTACAGCTTTGTTTCTTAAAAACCAACTCTAATAGGGCTCAATCCAGCAGCCCTTACGCACGTGGCTTTCCCATCGAGGTCCGTGGGAATCGTGTGTACGTGAGGGCTGTAGAGGGTGCTTTAATAGCATGGGGTTTCAAAGATACCTCTTGTTGGCCTACACATTCTCTCTATGATGAGCAGCAGAATGCTTTTATGCCATTTATAAGTGCTCCCAAGTTGTCGCGGCTCCATTTCTAAAGCTACTAAAATGATATTTACACAAGCAATTCTCAGTTGGTCTCAAACATTCAGGTGTCTTGACCAATCAAAAATGCAGACAATTTTAAGTTTTTATGGTAAACATTTGGTATGTACATTTTCCTAGTTTTTGCCTAAATTCTTAATAAAAACCAAAATGTTTAAATATGTTATAGATGCCACAGATGACCACTCTTGTAAATAGAGTTTGTTCAGAATTCCTTACAGTTTTGTTTGATAAGCAGATTGTATATTAAAAATAAGTTGGTGTCCAAGGTTTGATTCCCAATGCTTTAAGTGAGAAGCAAACACAGAAACGAAACCCCTAAGTGCTCGTGTTTCTGTAATTACCCAGCGCAGATTTTGGAGAGTTGTGAAGGAAAAAAGACATCAGATACGGTAAATTGAGTCATTCCGGGTTCCATAGAAGTTTATGGAGTAACAATTTCACAGATTACTCTTTATGTAAATGGGGTCTGTTTCAGAAATTTGAATTTTACGATAAACCAAGAATGACTATTTAAAAGAAAATGATTATTAAAATCTTTAAAATTTAAAAATTGACATTGATTCAGCCAATGTTCTCTGATCCTATTTTAAATTATATTCTGGAAAATAACAGTTGAATCAAAGTCAAATTCACGTAAAGTGGGTTTTGGCTTTAATGTATGTTTGTTATGAAAGCAAAGTTCAGTATGGTTAATAACATGAGAACATTTAGAGCCAAATCAAAGTTCAGATAACCCACAGACTAAGGTTAAATGTAGCCAAATGAAGCGCAAGGACCAGTCTCAGATGGGAATCAGCATATTGCCCCTTGGGAAGAGAAGGCCAATTAAGCATCTTCTGACTTTGTACTTATGGCTGTGAGAAGTAGCCGCCCTTATCTCTCCAGTCCACCATGTACTATGGAAGAACTGTAAGCTATTAGTGTAGCCATTAAAAACTTGCAAAAGCAGCACGCCAAAATGGGTGTATTTTAAAGTTTCAGACAAGCTTTAAACATTTCTTGGCAAAGAATCATTAGTTTTTCTGAGGCTTGTCAAAATAGCCCTGGATTTATGCTAACACATCAGACTCATTTACAAGAATACTAGATTGTGCATATGTGGCATGTTAGTAAGTAATCTATGGCAGAAATTCCTTAATGGATTCACCGCAATCCTTTTATGATGCAAATCAATGAGGCTGAGCTCTCTGTGTACCATGTATGACTACAGAATTGCTGGTGTAAGCAGAACTATAGCAAAGCAAATTTCAACATGCCCTGGGCCACCTGGGTTGTAGGGGACACTTTACTTTTTGCATTGTGCTGTGACCATTTCATGCATAATCTTGGGTCTTCATACTGTTTTACAACCAAAAGAAAGAAAAGGGAAATGGATATATATATACACACATATATTATATCTACATATACATACATATGTATATGCCTACAGTATATTAGCAATGCTGGAAATAGCTGATGCCACAAAATGCAGCCTGCATGCATGCAGAAGTTTATAGCTGGCCCTTCATCTGCATCGATTGGTGTTGAAGGTCCTTGGTATGTTTCGACAGCCCCATCCTTGATGCTTCTACACTGTTGGGTGCAACATCCTGTCCTGCAGCAGCAGGAAAAATGGTATGAGAAGCTTCATTATGCTTGGAGCACATTTTCGTGCCATTTGCCAATGCTGTAAAATTGTGTAAAGATGTCAGCTGAGAAATGGAAATAAAATAGAGACATATTCATTTACACTCCAGACTGTGGATTGTAATATGTTGCATTAGTCTAGGACATCTAAATTGAAAGAACAACAAAATGCCTTCATGTATGTGATTTCACGTTTCTCCCATCAATGTTGCTGAGATGGGGTTAATGTGCCGTTTTATAGATGAAGAAACGTAGCTGTAGAGTAATTAAGTGCTTGGCTCAAAGTTACACCACCAGGAAATGGATTCACTAGGGTGGGAGCCGTGCTTGCTGTCCTTGGACTGGCTGCGCCTACTGCCCTGCCTCTCCCAGGTTAGCAACAAAAACTCTGTCTTGGAGGAGAGTCAGTCTACAAACTGGAAGTTCATAGCTTTGGGGACCATTGAAATAAGTCACCTCTATATTGATTTCTTATTGTATTGTTTCTCAAGTTTTTTAAATCTCTTGCCCATTTATAATGCAATCAGATGTGCAGTCAGGATTCAGGACGATGTTCCGAAATGAACTTAAGCTCTTATCCGTTCTTTTGAAATGCTCCATTAAAATTCTTACCTGGTACTTTTAATTTGAGAAGAAAAAAAGAAACCAGAAGTTGAACAAAAATGTTAGAAATTGGTTGCACAAAAATAGGCATTTCCTACTTTGATTTCTGGACTAGTGAATAACTGAAACCACAGGTGTGTGTGTGTAGGCCAACAAAAAGGGCTTCTTTCAATTACTGCTGTGCATGAATTTTGGATAGTTTTACTTCTCTTAATTCCTAAAAACTGATAACATTTATAGAATAGTATTTAACACGAAGATTTTTAAAAATGAGTTGCTCCTTTGACATTAAGTTTACATTAACTTTACTGTTACGTTGGCCAGATAAGGACTGTCACCTCACAGCTGAATTTCACTTTTCTTAAAAAAAAATTAATATTAAAATGTTTTCATCTCTTGGTTGTTGGCTTGCTTGCATGGATCATTCATTAAATAATTTTTTATTTGCTAGATACCCATAATATCTGCCGAACATCTGACTAGCCACAAGTATGTTACCCAGATGTAGAATTTCATCACTAAACAGTAAGTTCCTTCTGTAATCTATAGTGTATATTTGTAGTGGTTTTTAAAGCTACCATTTGTATGATGCACTTCAAGAAATTTTGCAGAATTTCAGAGAAAATATGTATTTTATTTTATTTTTATTAATTTAAAATTCAGTGTCCTCAAATATTTATCGAACACTTGCCTCATGACTGGCACAATGCTAGAAGTAGAATGTATAAGCAAATGAAAGCTTAGATGAATGAATACATTTATAACAGAGAGTATGTTTCAGTGCTTATGGTTTTGTGTGGAGGTAAGAAAGGTCTCATGTTTATCTTAAGTAGGTTATAAGGCATGTTATTATAAAAATGTATAGCATATATGTTAATATCACTTAAATATGTGTAATTCTTAAGGAAAATAAGTTATGTTTTTATTTCATATTAGCATGAAGAAAAGATAAGACCTGAAACTAGTATAGATCAAGGGTTGGCAAAATTTCTCTGAAAAGATCAGACCGTAAAGATTTGTGGCTGTGTGGGCCATGTGGCTTCTGTTGCCACTCTTTTCTGTTGTAGCTACTCAGCTCTGCCACTCTAGCATGAGAGCACCCGGAGCCGACGTGTAAATGAAACGGTGTGGCTGTGTCTCAATAAAACTTTATTTACAGAACTAGGCAGCTGGCCAGATTTGGCACACTGGTAGTGGTTTGGTGAGCTCCAGTGTAGGTCATCATTTGTTTTATTTTTTAATGTTTTGCTGAATCCTATATGTGAGAACATGTACCCACTGTACCTCATGATTCACCACACACAGGGTTACTCATATATAGAGTGTGACTTTATTTTTTTTTTTAATTTATTATTATTTCTAGGAGAGAGAGAGAGAGACAGCGTGAGCAGGGGAGGGTCAGAGAGAGAGGGAGTCACAGACTGAAACAGGCTCCAGGCTCCGAGCTGGCAGTCAGCACAGAGCCCGATGCAGGGCTCGAACCCACGAACGTGAGATCATGACCCAAGCGAAAGTCAGACGCTTAACCGACTAAGCCACCCAGGCGCCCCTAGAGTGTGACTTTAAATCGATGTATATACACACTCACACATCTACATACACATACATCCACATATCCAACTTAAGGCACTTCAAAGTAGTCATCTTAGAAGACTGTATAATTCTGAAAATGTTGTCATTGCTCAAAAATAATTTGAAAGGCTTGTGATTTTCCTTCAAACACATTGACTTAGATCCTTGGGAAAGGTGGCCATTTTTCATCCTTAGAAGATATGCTTTATTCAGAATGTACACATTGAAGCTATCGTATATGCTCGGGATATTTTTTATTCATATTTTTATATTTAAAACGAGCCACTGCATTTGAAACTGAATCTCATAAATAAGATGGGTCATCCTTCTTTGTTGCTTCCCTTCATTTATCTGCTCATGAACAATTTACAAATGATTTTTTGGTGCTATGTGTTACTAATGATTTTTTGGTGCTAATGTGTGTTACCACATTAATGAGATAAAGATGAACAGACAATAGATGTTAATTTCAGCACACTCAAATAGAATGAGAGATTGGAACAAATTTCTCTTGAAGCAAAGATGAAGGAATATCTTTTTCCAACAGAGTTAGAAAATAAGTGGCTTTGGGCAGTGATGGTTGCTCTCGAGAGAAGGGAGGAGTAAGGGCCTTTCAGGAGGGGCAGTAAGTGTGTCATGTGAGGAAATGGTGGCAGAGAACCAGTTCTGAGACCCTTTTGATAATAATCTATAGCAAGAGATGGTCAGAGGTTGAGCCCACGCAGGACATTAGGAGAGGCAGCATTTGAGAGCAGTCCAGGAAGTAATACCAAGACAGGCTGCCATCATGGATTAAGTTCTTGAAAGTGATTTTTGTCTATTTCATAAGCTTTCTCAATACTAAATTTTCCTCAACAAGAGCCACAGTTTTTAATAAGCACATTCCTTTGTAGTATGTGGGTTTGGATGAAAAGTTCTCCTTTTGACATGTTTTAAAACTCTGCTTCAAGCTTTTGCAGTCAGTTGGGTATGTGGAGTATGTATATCTATAACTATGTTCTATTTCTGAGCAATAATCCAGGATGAAAACAAATGATTCCAAATGGCCGTAAGTTCATCAACTAGCAAACCAGTAAACTTGTCTGTGTTGAATCTTAGGCTCTTAATGTTCTGTTTAACAAATGATTGCCGATTTTCATGCATAGTAGTGATAATTGAGCTGCTTTTTCAGTGTAGCAAAATGGTGACTACTTTCATGCTGAAGGTTGTATTGTAAAGTATACTTTTACTGTGTAAAGATCTTCTGATAAGAGCAAAGTTCGTGTAAAAACTGGAACTATTAATGTCTAAGTACATTGTAATATCCGTTCCACCTTAATTTGTCAGGAGCATGAGGGATTTATATCTTCCTTGGCTTTAAAGGGGGTGAACCTCCAAACTTTAAAGTATCCAAAAACAGTTATTTAAAGTATAATTTTTTTCCCAAACATATACCATGCTAATTCAGCACCCAGATATGAGTCACATTTAATAGGACTTACTCTTGGGTGGATTTGAATTTTGTAGGGCCAAACTAGTATTCGTGCGACCCATTGAACTACAGAAGAGAGGAATTAAAGTGAGCTTAAATTCTGTCCCCCAATAATGGTGCTACAAAAGGGCTCTACTATACCATGTCCCTTGGTGCTGCACATATATTTTATACTCTCAGCTCAGTATCGGGTAATATTTGAGCAGAGCCCACAATTTTATTAAGCTGCGAATGTCATTTTATTCTCATAGACATGTAAATGTAGGCCCACTTGCACTTACGAAGCGTATTTTGTTTTTATATGAAGATGTAACAGCATACTTATATTTTACACTGTAAACCAAGCAATGCAGTTTTCTGATGAAATATATATTGGACATTGTCTTATTTTAACCAAGATCTTCTCTTTTTAGATTTCCTCTCGGTTTTAACAAAGATTATCTCTTTTTCCCTTGTAGATCATACTAAAGAGGAAAGGACAGTGTGCTTGGTTAGCGTAAAGGACGAGGTCATTAGCCATATTGTATATACCGTCAAGCAACACACACAAAATCCCCTCAGCCACAAGAGATCCACATATTGCATGTTAACCAGAAGAAAAGACAACATGGAAATCCACTGCACACTGTTGCCTATACACTTTGTACATTTAATTGATATTTGTGCTGAGGTGATATTCCTGTCTAAAAGAAGAACAACATTGTCTTTCTTTTCTAGCACAGAGTTATGCATTGAGAGATGCATACCTAATTAGTTTCCTATATATTCATGCCATCTTGAAAAGACAGACTATGGTGTAACCATGATTCTATTATGTATTGGTACGTCTGTAGACCAAGGTATAATTTTTTAAAAATAAGTTTATTTCTTTCAAGGTTTACAAATAACAAAGGTGCACCTTGTATTTAAAATTGCCATTATAGACGAGAGCGTGCATGCACAGTCATTTTTGTTTAAGAGTAATATTTTTAATGTAATAGATTTTAAGACGTGGTGAGGGAGGGATCTGACAGAGATGAATGTGCCAAGCAAAACCACAACTGTGTATCTTTTAAAGCACATCATGGCTTTAAGTACCATGTTGTTAAGGATTCTCATGAAGTGCCATAGACTGTACATCAAATTAGAGTATTATTTCTTCAGTGTTATTGTTTTCAGAGCCACATTTTGTTGCTTATTTGCTAGTACTAATCAGTCAAAGGGCACCATTCTTTTTTTTTCTTTCTTTCTTTCTTTTTTTTTTTGGAAACCAAAGCTGTCTCAGAAATGGCCAATTTAACTCTACAGTAACAATAGACAGCACAACACGAACTCTCTCAATACAGATAAACTCACACGTACTGGAGATATATATAATAGATATATATAAAATTATTTTAATGCATTGTAGTGTAATATTTATGCATACTATACTGTGTAACATGTTATTCAAAAGGGATATGCCATTTCTGAGACACGATAACAAAAAAAATGTTTGAGGAAATTATTTTGCTTCTATTTATAGCTCTGTCAAAAGTCAAACGACTATAAATGCTTTGCAAAACTGGTTTCACATTTGCTTAAATGCTTCATCACAGTCACATTTAAAATAGTGACTCTAAACAAAGAAGAAAGCAGCACTGTCATCAGATGCATGATAAACCAAAATATGAAAAATGGGAAATGTTTAATTAACCTAGTAATCGGGTGGGTTAAGTACATGGGTGAATTTTATATGTGATTTGTTTTGTTTTGTTTTGTTCAGATTAACTGCTTATAGCCTTAGAAAGCCTTTTACAAAATTAAAAAAAAATAGATGTGCATTCAGTTTTTAAGAATGGATTCATCCAAAGGAATTCCTTTTTTGTGGTTTGGATGTTGCAGCTAGTAAAGGATATTTTTGCTCTGATCGGCAGTTCTAAAAATTGCTGATGCCGGGGCCAGGTCACTGGTAGCTCTAGTGTGGAATGGGAGAAGCGAAAGTTCAGTTATAGAACTTTCCATACTTCCAAGTTTACTGCAAGTTTTTATGCTTGAGAGAGATGCTTTCTAATATAAGACTGATGTGTTGATTTTACTGATTGTACTGTACATCTATTAAAGCCTTAGATTATTACATTACGGGTTGGAACCCATACCAATGTAATTTCAATCATGTTAAGAGAGTAATGGTGACTTCACATGTTATTGTAGTTAGTTACATTATAGAATATTACTTATTTTTCTTGTTAAAATGTAGTTTTTCATTTCCTACATTTATTAGATTTCATTTTCTATTAACAATTGAATACCATTTCAGTTTATAGACTCTTGTTTTATTAGATTTTACCGATGAATTTTTCAAAATACAAAAAAAAATTAAAGTAGTTTTTCCTTCATAACATACTCAGTTTTGAATTACATGTAGTGTCATACGAATATTCGTATTATTGTTAACTAAATGATTTATATTTTACTGATTTAATATTAAAGTGTAAGAATGTCAGTCATTGTTAGTTCTTGTCTAGTTTTCATTAAAAGAACAAAGATCTTTTATATGGATATCTTATAAATATATAATCATTGCTAAGTAAGAAGTTAAGTTGTTGCTATCGCAACAATCCTGGCAGACAATTGAGTAATATTTTGATGATTTATTTTGTTTGTAATTAGTTATTATAAGAAGATCTAGATCCTAGATATTAGAATAAAATTTATTTTCTACTGTATCCATTTCAAATGTTAAAGTATTGTTTAATATTTTTGAAATCCCTGAATATCAGGCCTTGTTATAAATAAGCTGCATAATCAATAAATAGAACAAGGGACTTTTTGTTGATAATCCAAATACTCAAAGTTTACGTAACGAGAATTATAGCGTGTGTGCAAACTCTTGAGGGTTGATTATGCTGCAATTTAGCATGTTGGAAGGTCTAGAGAGAAGGTTGACTTTTTGCACTTCTGTATATAGTCAAAAGAGAGAAACCTGTATAATAGTAAGATCTTATTTTGAATAAAAACGTCTATAATTACAAGGAGTTTTGTTAAGGCTAATAAAATGACAGACTGAGCAAAATTGCTTGCAAAAGTGGTACAGAGTTAGCACTCCATACCCCTTCAAACATGTTGCTTTGCTTTATTGTGGACAGCTTGTAGTTTGCCAGGATTTTTTCAGCTGGAAAGATACGCCATCCTTCCGAGATCTCATGACTGACAAAAACTCCATTGGGCCCAATCTGCCTGAAGATCATTACCAAAACTAGCAGGTACTGCAACCATTAAGGTGAAATCATGGATCAAATATTCCTTACATTTTTCAAAACTACTGCATGTTTAAAACTTCAACGAAAAACAAAAAGAGAGAAAGAACTATACTAAGGACATATATTATACAAATCGGTTTCTGCCAATTTCAGTGGTTTATTGTTCACACACACACACACACACACACACACACACACAAATCTTCAAAACAAGTATTGACTCTCACAAAATTTAAACCATAAACAGGCAAACCAAACAGCACACCGTAGCTATAGTTGTTATGTGATTGTTTTTTAATTGCCGTAGGATCCTGTTCTTTCAGCAGGTGAAAAGATAAAACACAGTTCAAATTTCACGGTTTTCATTTTCAACTCAGAAGCACTCAAAAAAGCAATGTGATCATGGGCACTTGTTTAATGAATTCGTGGATCCAGCCTTCACTCCCGCTGGCCGCACTTAGCCCCAACCCCACCGCTTTCATCTGCTGAAAGGACAGATGTGCTTGGTTTTACTCTTATGTAATCACAACTTACTTTCTGCTTGTAGTTGCTTAAAATTATGTATTTTGTCTTGGGCTGCAATTTGTTTTATGCTTATTTTATTATTACTGCAGTAGTTGACTTTGCTGTATGGAAAAATAAAGTGAAATTGCCCTAATAAAACTTCTCTTTCTTAAGTATATTTGTGTATCTGAGACTGAAGAGTAAATTATTTGTGCGCGTTTCGAGTATCCGGGCCTGTCTGTCTTAAGGAACATATTGATATGAAAATTCATTATCTGGTTTTAACTGATGGTAGGGAAGGCACTCACTATTTTTCTCATTAACTGTCCTCTGATACTGAGCGTGAGAATCTCCATTGTGACGCATCGCCCTGTGTTTTCTGAAACATCTTGCCCTCTCTTCCCCTGACACTTGAAGTGCTTGCTGTTGGATACTATTTTGAGTGTAGAGGAGGAAAACCATGAGCGGGGGGGAAAGTCTCTTATCAGTTCTAGAGAACTGTCTCTCTATTAAAGAAATTCTCTTTGTCTGACTTCCTCGGGAGATGAGGGCTGGAAATCAGGCCTTCTGAGAGTATATTTCAATAATGAAATAATGTTGGCACTCGATTCAGAGGAATAAAAGAGGTTACATGCAGCTGAGCGAGGCCATGCCTTAACTCGTGTGTGTGTGTGTGTGTGTGTGTGTGTGTGTATTTTGTACATGAGAAGTTAAAAACCTGGCTGAAGCGAGGTCTGGCATCCCATATAGTTTCCCAATTTGCAATTTCCACAAATAGCCAGTGAAATCCAAAGTTCCAAAGTGAAGAAATTAGTTCATTTGTTCTGTTAGTGCTGCTTTCTGTCTGTATTGGGCCAAAGCCTGCAAATTCTCCTTTGTGCATCAGTGCTTTTTTTCTCTAAAACTGACTGCAGTGGAAGTAAGTGCATTATTTATAATTAATACAGTTCTGCTACTGGCTGAGTTCTATAGAACATTCCTGTTAGCCTCACTGGACCCAGCTATTCAAGGTACTACTTAATCAAAAATAGAGTAGCTGTCCTGGAGATGATTATATAAAGCAGGAGTTTATAATATTTTTGAGTGACTTCAAAACATCCAACTCTCTGCAATTAGTGATGGTAATTTGGGTATCTTTTAATCGAAAAAGAATTTCAGTAATGACCAGCCATGGTAAGTTTTCAGTACTTTAAGTGATGCCCTGTTTTATTAATCACAGTGGAAAAATGGTGTTTGAGATGTTTATTCATTTTCCAGACACCACCAGTTGTTCAGAAGGATCTATTACTACAGGGACCACTAGGGGTCCTCAGCTCACAGGATGGGACCCTGTCTTAGAAGTCCGTTACTTCTTTCTTCTTTGGGGAGCAAAATCACTTGCTAGAGCTATTCTTTCATTAAAGACCCTTGACACTCACAGAGTTTACACTTGGGAATTATTCTGGAGGTCAGTGACACCTAGCAATCTATACTGTCACTGAGGCACACTCTGACCAGTAGTTTCCTTCCTATAGGAAATAGTCACTTAACATTGTAAGCAAACCTTGTGGGCACTCAGCAACAAGATTTTGTTATGTTTTAACTTAGTTTCACTCCACACTCTAATGAGTGTGAGGCACTCACTTTCATATTTGACGTACTCTGTGTTCTGGAGAAAATAGTGTGTTGAGATACTATTAAAAACTTTTGAAAGCCTAGAAGGTGCCTGCTTAAACTGTATTAACGTCATGGAGAGCTCCACAGATGTGCAACGGAGAGATTTAAATGTCAAGTAATTTGTTTTTGAGTTCTCTTGATCTGTCAATACAACATCGGGCCTCACTGAAATGACTTGAAAGAGACCCTGGGCCATTGCCAGCGTTGGACCCAGCCATCGCTTAGAAGGGGCCGTGGCCCCACCGGCACTTGGGGTGGCTGGGAAAGCTGAAGCTTCCTTTGGACTGTGGCTGTGGGAGGCCACGCTGGGCCACAGCTTCCCCTCCAGACTCCTTAGGGGTTGGACTCTAAGTTCTCCTAGGAGCTCGAGAAGAGCAAGATCCAGATGTGTGCTGTGCCTGACCTGGGCCTGGGGCTCCAGAACTCTTCTTCATCCAAGCCCTACTGCCGTGCTTCCTCGGAGATGTTGACGCTTGTGCTGAACGCCTGTCAACCTCAGCTGCCCTCCCCAACACCCCCCCCCCAAGGGTCCCAGGCAACCAAGGCAGAGCATACCCCTTTGTGTCTTTTAAGAAATCTGACCCCCAGTTCTCTTCCTTTTTGCTGCCTGAGCTTTTTGTCTGCTCATGTAGGGGTTTTTGGGGGTTTTTTTTTGTTTTTGTTTTTTTTGCTAGTGAAATGTTGGGAAATAGAACACAATATAGCCTCCCCTCGAATTCACCATTTTAGGAACAGATAGCAGTGGCAGTTTAGAACACAGATTAAACCTGTTACTATTAGTGGCCTGATAGGGTCTTTCAGAAAAACGATCTACTGAAGCAAGACTGGTCAGGTCCTTGCTCTCTGACTGGGTTTCGTGATGACAAAGTGTAGAATTTCTTTTGTGACAGTGAATAACCCAGGAGGTTTATTCAGGGTGGTTAGGAGCCACCAGGCCGTTATGTAAATTCTAACCGCCACTCTCCGTCCCATTTGCCCCTAGGTGGAATCCCTCACCTTGGAACTTAGAAGAGCTCCATGACATGACGGGGGTTAAACTGCAGCTTCAGGTGGGCTTCTGAACCGCAGTGGGCTCATTTTCCCCTGAGGAAAAGTAGAGCTGTTGCAACCGCTGCCTCGCCACGGCCATGAATAGATGTCTCAGCACATAGAAAAGCAGCCGTAGAAGAAAACGTGTTCTCTGCAGGAGAGTCTCACATCTGTGTGACTCCTCAGGTCCAACTGCCTGGTTTATTAAATCTGTTCTGGCCCTAGATACACAACTATGGGGTATGAAACACTGAATTATACCACCCAAGTTGTAACTGAAAGGCAGTTGGTTGGCCTGGGATAGATTGCCTCTGTAGACAGGATGTACTCACAGGAGAACACCAAGTTCATCGTAGACTTAGAAACCAGCAGTCACCATGACCCTGAAGGTCTGGAAATAAGTGAACATTCTGCAGAAGTACATACTTGAATTCAGAGCAAGGAGGTGCCAAAGAACCAAGAACTCAGCTAAGCGGATCTCCAAAGTCCCTTTAGAATGGCACACAGTGCACTGGTCTGGAAGACATGTTAAGCCCCTTGCCTAAAGTCATATAGTGAGAGAAGCAAAGTTAAGCAGAAAACTTAGACCCCACTTCGACTCCCAAAGTCCCATAATATAACATGATTTTAGGTTTAGGATGAAAGTGGAACTTTAAGGCTGCAGGAGAGGCTGAACAAAGAAGCCTTAGTAATTGGCATTTAACGAATTAACAAAGTCCGGGCCCTAAATAGGGTCTTAGTAACAAGAAGAACCTTAGTGTATGCCCTGCTCTGCTTTACTCCTGGGCCCCTTTCTTTTCACAAGTGCAACCAATTCCTACATGTGGACTTCGGTGGACTCCGATGTGTCACATCTGAGGGTGGGAGAAGGTTACGGAATTGGGGCACATCCTTGTGCATGATAAAGACAGGTCCTAGCCAGGGAGACCAGCATCACAGAGGCTAGTAGGAAACAAAGCACATAGCAATAGATTATAATCTCCTCAATGACTATTTGTTGGACGTGTATGGAAAATTTGCTTAAATTCATAAAAGTCAAAGCTATGCATTAGAAATTGCAGTGAGGCTCTGGGAGGCGGGGGAGACTCTGCAGTGGTCAAGGGCTCTGGAACAAGACCACCAGGATTCATCTCTCAGCTTTCTAACCCTTTGAGTTCCTTTACCCCTCTGAGTGACTGAGTGACTGAGTTTCCACCTTAATAAGACAAATCATAAAAAGAGTATTTACCTTGCAGGGTCATGGAGTTGTTCCCAGACTTTGCTTCAGTTTGGAATTATCTGGGGGATCTTAAAAAGGTATTCATGCTTGGTCCCTACCTCTAGACCTTCTGATTTAATTGCTGTGGAGGAAATGACCGGGTTAATATTCATAAAGTGCTTAGAAGGGTACCTGACATATAGCAAGCACTTGATACATGTTAACTATGATCGCTCTTTTATTATTAACCATTTTGAAAATTACTACACATGATCTTTAGCTTTCTGTCCTAGTTCTTAGGTTACACAGCCCTTTGCAAGGAACCATGCGCACACTGTATGTATTTGTGTTATTTGCAGTTCTATCTTTCCTGTTAAGTAGTGAAACTTTATCTTCCTCTAATTCACCACAGCTTTTGCTCGTTGCTGCACATATAGTGAACATTTCAAAAAAAGAATCAAGGGCTTTCTGACTCATTCTGAAAATTTGTACTTCATTTTCCAGCATGATATGACCATAGAGTGTACCTAAGTCATGTCAATTTGAAAGTGACAGTTTAGACATATCTATTTTGAATTTTCCCTGTATAAAATTGTGCTTAAGAGCAAATAACAGAATAGATGCATTAATCATCATAAAAAGTGTGCCTTTAAACAACGCATTTAAAGTATTGTACTGGGGCACTTGGGTGGCTCAGTCAGTTAAGCGTCCCAACTTCAGCTCAGGTCATGATCTCACGGTTTGCGGGTTCGAGCCTGCTTTGCATTCTGTATCTCCTTCTCTTTCTGACCCTCCCATGCTCACTCTGCCTCTCTCTCTCTGTCTTAGAAATAAATAAAAACATTAAAAAATTTTAAATAAAAAAATTAAAAAAATAAAATATTGTACTAAATTTATCGAAATAATATTTCTAATTACATCTGAGTGACCCCAGTATATTTCCATGTCAGTTTTTATTGTAGGTTTATTTTTGATGCTTAAATTAGCACTGACTCAGCAATAGGAACACACACTATAGTCAGAATCTAACCATGTGCCAAGGCATTGTGCGAGGCTCTCAGCTACTAGATTGAATGGGAACAAGTTCACAGTGCGATAACTAAAATAAGATGTATAGAACACTGAATAGACACTGATGTATTACTTTTCTCCTCCCACAACTGTGCTGAGCCCTTTAACTGTAACACAAATTAGAACAAAATTAAATGAAAATTACTCTCTCTGTGAATAATATGACTACCCTACTCATTACCCAACTCTTTTTATCCCTAAGAAGTAATCTGAATATTGAAAAATTATGTATGATTGAATATGCTAATTGTAGCATTTTTTTATATTGGCAACACCGAAGAACAGTCTTTGTTTCAGTAGTTAGAAAATGACTAAGTAAAGCATAATAGAGTGTTACATAGTTAAAGTCATTTTTTGGAGCATATGGGTGGCTCAGTGGGTTAAGCATCTGACTCTTGATCTACACTCAGATCTTGATCTCAGGTTTGTGAGTACAAGCCCCGCATTGGGCTCCATGCCGGGCTGGA